>NW_017670797.1:193456-250610 GCF_001879085.1 Nicotiana attenuata
CCTTGCACCAATTTGAATTCTGTTTCTGGGCTCAAACACAAGGCCCAAGCAATTAGTGTTCAGCTTTGTAGCTGAACTTTGTACGAGATATTCTTTGTGGGCTTAGGGCCCTTCAATGGTGAGCCCAATCGCACAGCAGCTCACTTCGCTGAGTCCTAAATCCCAGACTCACATCCCTGTTGGGGCCTTTATCATTTTTGGAATGGGTTTTTAAAGATTTAAATTCTTAATTGAAAATAGTACCGGGTTTGGGCTGTCCAAGTTAGGTAGCACCTTTGAATTAAGAGGTCTTCCTCTTGTTCAAATGTGGACTTGAGCTGGGAGCCTAAATTATTTTTAATAAATGAGAGTTCATAATACTGATTAATTAGGCCCTTTTAGAAACTAATAGAAAATAATAGTCCCTTTTAGGATGACCTTTTTAAAACGAGATGTGCCGCGCCAAACAAAATTCATAAATTGCGTGGCTCTCTTTAAATGTTATATTAAAACACGTAGAATTCGGGACGCGCCGTTTAGCGAATTTCACGGCTTCCCTCAAAGTTAATAAGACGCTAGCCACTGTAGGCGTGCTTTTAATAATTTTACCTTCTTAAACTCGGATGTGCATTTCGCGCAACCCAAATCCAAATCCTAAAGTGTTGAATAAGAGGTGTTGAGGATCCGGGTGCATTTCATGTGACGTGATCCAAAAACACGCTCTTAAACGGCGTTCACTTCCGTAAAAAGTAAATAAAAGCGGTAAAAATTTATAAAATTGCACTATAGGTTTGAATATGTATAAAATCAGAATTTTAGCCATTTATAATAATTTAAGCGACCGTGCTAGAACCACGGGATCCGGGGGTGCCTAACACCTTCCCTCGGGTCAACAGAATTCCTTATTCAGAATTTCTGGTTCGCAGACTCCAATTGGGAAGTCGAATTTTTCCTCGATTTGGGATTTAAATTAAACCGGTGACTTGGGACACCAAAAGCCAATCCTATCCCAAGTGGCGACTCTAAGAAATAAATAAATAATCCCATTTCGAATAATGTCACTTTAAATGGAAAAACTCCCTATATACTTTATCCTTCGGGGTAGGTGTGTAAAAAAGGAGGTGTGACAAACAGCTGTAGCTAAACCTTAGTTCTCTGTGGGATTCGACTCCGGACTTGTAAACCGGATTATATTTGCAATGACCGCATTGTCCTTTTTATAAGGCATAGTTGGGCGTGATCACTATATCTGGCCTTGTTACAATTAAATATAACAGTTTCCCTATTAGTCTTTGATAGGAAGTTTGATCAACTGTACTGTCTTCATTTCTTGAACATTCTGCCTTACCAATGTGATCATCATACCGTTTGGAAGTTAATTTGATATTGACATCTATTGGATTTATTGCTGGTTTGGCTGTAGCTAATCCAACTTCTGAAATCAACTCAAAAGCATACTTTCTCTGATGTATAGTTATTCCTTGATTGGACCTAGAAAACTCAATCCCTAAGAAGTATTTGAGCTCCCCCAGATCTTTCATTCTGAGAGCATTTTGCAGTAGATTCTTTGTTTCTTCAATTAAATGCAGACTGTCACCTGTGATTAACATATCATCTACATATACTAGAATTATAGTAGTACCTTCAGTTGTTTTTCTGATGAATAAAGAGTAATCATTCTGACTTTGTTTGAAGTTGAACCTCAGCAATGCTTCACACAGTTTTGCATTCCATTGTCTAGGTGCCTGTTTAAGCCCATATAGGGATTTGACAAGTCTACACACATTGTTCTCCCCCTGACTTTGAAATCCCTGTGGTAGGTCCATATAAATCTCATCAAATAGATCCCTTTGTAGAAAAGCATTGTATACATCCTGATGTATATGCCACTTCCTTGAAGCTTCTAGAGAAAGAATAGTTCTTACTGTTACCATTTTCACCACAGGTGAAAATATTTCTTGATAGTCAATTCCCTCTTTCTGGCTGTACCCTTTAGCTACTAATCTAGCTTTGAACCTTTCAATTTTTCCTTTAACTTTGATTTTGTAAATTCATTTGCATCCTATAGGCTTCTTACCTTCTGGTAAAGCCACAATTTCTCAGGTATGATTATTCTCAAGAGCCTTTATCTCTTCATCCATGGCTTGAATCCATCTAGGATCTAATAGCTTCAGAGTAGTTAGTTGGTTCAAAAACTGATGGGTTGTAGCTAGATAGGATTGATATTTAGAGGAGAGATGACCATAGCTTATATACTTATTTAAAGCATAAGGAATATTCTGATGGATATTGAGAGATACAAAAGCCTTCAACCATACTGGTGGATGTTTGTCTCTGCAGGATCTTCTTCTATTCTCAGCTAAAGGCAGATTTTGTATCTCAGTAGCAGATGGCATTTGTGAAATATTAGTCTGCGTAGCCTCTGAATGAAACTCTATGTTTGCATGATTTGTGACTATACCTATGTAGTTTTCTTCTGTGTTGTGTTGCATATCAGTTCCATTATGATCTGTAATCATATCTATATAGTTTTCTTCTGTATTATGCTGCATATTTGTTCCACTATGCTCTGTATTGTCACCTTCATTGGTAGGTGTATTTGCAGTTCTGTTCTGAGGCATTATTGTAGGATCATATAGCATTCCCAATTCTGGAGTTATATCAACAAACACTTGTGGAGAACTCTTATCCTTTTTTTGTGAAAGAAAACACATCTTCTCTAAATATGACATCTCTACTTGTGAAGAATGTCTTATTAGTAGGATCATATAAGATATTCCCTTTTTAAACTTTTGAGTATCCTATGTGAATAGACAACTTGGCTCTAGGCATTAGCTTGTCATGTTTTTGTACTGTTTTAGCAAAGCATAGACATCCTAATTCTAAGATGCATTAGGGATGGCTTTCTTTTATGTAATCTTTCAAAGGGAGATATGTTACCACTGACAACACTTGGCATTCTGTTTATTAGATAGACAGTTGCTAATATACAATAACCCCAAAATTTAATAGGTATTTGAGCTTGAAATCTGATAGCTCTTGTAACTTCCAATATATGCATGTGTTTCCTCTTAGCTACACCATTCTACTGAGGAGTATACACACAGGTTCTTTGGTGTATAGTTCCTAATTCTTTGAACATTTGCTCACACACAGAATTCACAAACTCTGACCCATTGTCAGTTCTTATTGCCTTTACTGTTATATCATACTGAGTTTTGACATATTTGAAAAAATGTTGAATTGAAACACATGCATCAGATTTTTGCCTTAGTAGAAATATCCAAGTCATTCTTGAAAAATCATCTACAACAGTCAAAAAATACTTGTTACCATCCAATGTAGCAACTCTATAAGCCCCCCACAAGTCTACAAGTATTATACTAAAACACTTACTACTCTGTATATTGCTTGTAGAGAATGGTAATCTAGTCTGTTTAGCACATGGACATACAGTGCATTTATTTATTCTATTTTTGATAGTATCAATATCTATCTGTAGTATTTTCCTAAGAGTCTGAGTGGACACATGACCACATCTCATGTGCCAAAGTATTACATATGATTGTTCACCCTTATTTGTATCATTTCCTCTTGCAGTCAAAGCAACCATTCTGTTACTTTCAGTTGTATTAGTATATAGAAGATATAATCCAACATCCTCTTTACCAATCCCCTTCACCTTCCTAGTGAAGAGTTCCTGAAACACACAAAAATTAGGGAAAAATGTTGCTGAGCATTGCAACTCTTTAGTTAGCTTAGAAACTGACAACAAATTATACTTGAATTGAGGAACATAAAACACATTTATTAGTGTGCTATTCTCAAATATAGAACTTGCTCCTGTATGTGTAACAGTTGTAATATCTCCATTTGGAAGTAAAATTTTCTTTGGACTGCTTGTTTCATTTACTGTTCTTTCATCTAGTAATTTTTTGTCAGCCACCATATGGTTTGTTACTCCTGTATCTATAATCCATTGACTAAGACAATTAGAAACTAATAAGGTTCTATCGATACCTGCCACATTAGCTGCAGAAGTTGAACTTGATACACTTGTTTTGTTCAACATTTGCAGAATCTATACATACTGTGTTTTTGTGAGAGCATAGTTTAAAAGACCTGATTTTTCCATACTCAGATTAAGTCCTTGAGCTTGAGTACTACCTTTATTTTTCACATGATCTTGCACATTTGTATTTTGTCCATAATTGCACACAGACAATGATTGCTGATCAATAGAATGACCAGTTTCTGGCATTAGATTCACATTATAGGCTGCATTTGACCCGGTATTTCCTCTTCTTTTGTTCTTGAAATCTGGCGGATATCCCACAATCTTATAGCAATTTTCTTTACTATGTCCCTTCATTTTACGAAAATCACAGTAAACATTATAATTTCTTCTAACTCTCTGATTCTAGTTCTGATTTCTACCAGTTCTTAAGTACATAACAACTTCATAGTTTCCCATCTCACTTGTAGGATTAGACCCCAAAGTCCCTGAGGTTGCAGCAACAGATTTTTGTCCCTCATCAGTCACAATCAATGCATAAGCTTGATTTACTGTAGGAACAGAACTTCTCATCAAGATTTGGCTCCTTGCTTGAGAATATGAATCATTTAATCCTATCAAGAACTAGTATAACTTCAACTTCTGTAAATATACCACAAACTCTCTTGACATTGGGCAATCACATCTAGGTGCTGGCACTAAAGCCTCGAATTCTTCCCACAAATCCTTCAATCTTGAGAAGTAAACTGATACTGAGGCAGTACCTTATGACAAAGTTATAATTTCCTTGTGTAGGTTATAGGTTCTTGATCCATCTACTTTGTTGTACCTTTCTGAGAGATCCTCCCAAACCATCTAAGCACTTGATGCATACATAATTCCATCAAGCAGTTGCATTCATAATCCAAGACAACACGTTTGCATTCACCCTTTCCCAGTGATTCCACATAGATTTTGGGAATTTTTCTTTCTTGCATGTACCATCAACCATCCCTAACCTGTTTCTCCCTAGCAAAGCTACACGCATGGATCTAAACCAGATAGAATAATTCTCAATTCCAGTTAATTAAAATGAGATTATTTGAATGCCACTTACATCAGCAGGGGATAAAAACAGTGGATGATTGTAATCAATTCCAGTTGCTTGGTTTGCTTGAATTCCACCATTCACTTGATTCTCAGTTGTTTCTCCTACTCGTTCATTTGGAATTTCCATCTTTTGTTTCCTTGCCGACTCAAATGCTCAAAAAAATTGAACACCTAATTCTTTTAAGAACGAACAGAAAAGATCAAGAACAGAAGTAGAATTCTGGATATAAAGACGAATTGAAGCTAAAGATTGAGCTTCTATGGCTATGATACCATGATGTAATTCATGCAATACAATGACTAACTGAAGAAGATGAAATCAAAGAAGATGGACTGAAACATAGAGAGAGAAGTATAGAGAGATAGAGAGATAGTCGGTAAGAGTTATTTATTTCAGTGTATTCAATAATGAGTGTAATACATGTATTTATACAATTTAGCCAAGTATGTTGTTATAACTAACTAACTAACAAGTTGGCTTCCTAACCACTATTAATTAGTTACTAACAGCTTTTAACTAAAAGGACTAATCTACCATCACATTATTTAACATCTTTGCATTTGTCTGATTTTTTTCTATTCGTTAGAGATATATTACTGTTGACTCTAGAAGCGTTTTGATGATTAGCAAATTAAATCTGAATTTGCGTGATTGTATATTTGTTTAGTTCAATTGTACTTAATATTTATTTAATTATGATAGGGCTTATATGTGGGTTGAATGTGAAAGAACCAGGTACTTGAATGAGTAACCCAGTCCTAGCTAGTAGGAAAATGTTTTACCTTCCTAGCTAGTAGGAAAAAGGTTTTGGTACTGGTAAGTTTGTTGGGTCGACTAGACACTCGACTGGCTAGGCATATAAGGGAATGATCTTTTGTGCATTAACCTGGATTAATGTAATTGATAATTACATTACAGATAAGATTTTCCGAATAATAGCTCGAGTTGTAAAACTATTCTAATCAAGGGACATACTGAAACGACTCTTTTTCTCTCAGGAAAAAACTCAACGGATACCTAGTTTAGCACATTTTCTCCACGCTCCACCTTTATGGACCCGCCGGACGGCGCCATTCCAGCGCGTCTAGATGGGTAAAATACTCCCCCTCAATTGCGAACCAACCCCTTAAGGAAATCGAAGAAAAACACACATATGCCACTAAAACTGCTACGAGTTCTAGTACTACTCCACCTGTTCATTGACACGACCGAGAATCTGTGAAAGCCATTCACACAACACACAATAGAATGCCAGTGGTTCTATTCAAAGCGTCAGACTATTATGGTATCATGGCAGCAGAGTGCAAGCTCACATTTGTCAGCAGATTTTTAGGACCAAGACCTCAAATCGATCGCTTAAAGTCGAAGATTAAAGAACTAATCTCGATCAAAGGTTCAATCAAAAGTGGGGTCTACGACAACTATAACGTCTTCCTAGACTTCACCAACGAGGAAGATTTTAATACTCTGGTATAGGCTGGTTATTGAGATTGAAGGCAACAAATATGGTTTCAAAAATGGTCACCTGACGTCAAACCGGAAGAAGATCTTCCGATTGCTCCAGTGTGGGTCCTACTCCCTGGCCTTCTATTTCACATGCACACATCACATTATGTCAAACAAGAGGTGATCAAAATTGGCACTCCTCTTGAAATGGACCTGGCTACTAGAGAGAATACTATGGCCAAGGTTGGAATTGAAATGGATCTCCTAAAGCCCCAACCAGACTGTATTTATATTGGATGTATTTATGAAAATTCTTCACATACAAGTTTCTTCAAGAAGTTAGAGTATGAGGGCATGCCAAAATACTATAAGTTCTGTAAAAAATTTGGGCATAATATGCTCAATTGTCGGGTTCTAGAAAGGAATAAAGCAGCTGAAATTAAGGAAGAAGAAACCAAAAAAGGGAAAGAAAAAGAAGATATTGATATGACGGTAAGAAACGAAACAAGGAACAAACAAAAGGCAAAGGAGGCAAAAGAGGACAATTACACCAAAGAGGTAGGGCAGTATACCGTTAATATGAAAAGCAACAAAAGTGGAGGAGTGGTCTATATTACAGAGCAAGATAGTCGAAGTCAACAAACAAGTAATGAAGCTAAACAAGACATGAATGAAAGAGGTAACGACATAGAGCAAAAGGAAAAGACCATAAAGACAAGAACTTCCCAAAAAAAGCAAGTCTAGGAAGCAAAAAAGGCTATCTAAGAAGAAACCCAAAGTAACCTTTAAACCAAAGCTTAATTAATCTTTTGAAAAGCTAAAGATTGAGAAAAAAATACTCGATCATGGAGTTAGAATCACAACAAGAACAGAAACAAAACAAGGATGAAAATACAAAAGTCAAGGGAAAAGAAATATAAAGATGTGCTTTAGAATTCTAGCAACAATCTTGATACGCAAAGCATTGACAGTGAGGAAGAAACTTCAGTAAGCACTCATGAATTGGTGCAAGAATTCACAAGTATTTAAGAAGTCGGAAGACATAAGAAGCTAAAGGTAAACAGCAATTAAACAACTACCAGAAGGACGATAAGACTCCTTCCAGTGTGCCTTATGATATCAAAGTCATGCCAGGCCTTGATTTTGTGGTGGACTTAAATTGGGCTCCTAATCAAGAGCAAGAAAAGAAACTTCAGGAATGCAAGGATCCTGATCATCAGATTGAGGTTACTTCTCCAAACATAGTTAGAGTTGTCATTCTAGAGGATCAATTGCAAACTGAACAGGAAATGCAGGATGATAATGAAAGTTTCACTCATGGTCAAATGGGAAACAACACAAATAGGAAAAAAGGAAAAAGATTCAAAGAAAAGAATCAAAATCCTTGTGATCGAAGGAGGAAAAATTGACCTTCCCCTCTAATGTGCAATCTTTTGGAATATTCGAGGCGTGGACTCAAAAGAGATCATTCAAAGGCTAAAACACTTATGAACATCAATAAGGTTGATCTTCTGGCGATTCTAGAACCTTTTATCAATATGACCAATATTGATAGGTACATGAACTACTTGGGACTACAACGTTGCATCTCCAATACGGACGTTCAGATTTAGCTTATGTGGAATGGAAATTTCCATACGAGTGTGATGACAAATGATGATCAACAAATTACTATTAAAGTGCACCAACCTAATACTAACACTAATCTCTATATTACTATTGTATATACTAAATGTATCTCAGTGGAAATGAAAGAGCTGTGGAGTAGTCTTGAGGGCATCCACAACCAGATTAGGGGCCCTTGGTGTATCGGAGGTGACTTCAATGTCATTCTTGATCTTTATTAGAAGAAAGGGGGAAAACCTCATAAATCGTACAAAAGTTTTGACTTCCGTACCTGTATGGACAAGTGTGAAGTTGTGGACTTAGGCTTTATTGGTCCAACATATACTTGGTGCAATATTTGGGAGCCAAAGAAAAGAATATATATGAGACTGGATAGGGTCTTCATCAATGATCAATGGTCCCAGCTTTACTCTTATAATGTGGTAAAAAACCTTCCAAGAATAGGGCCAGATCATAGACAACTTCGGGTTAGAAGTTGCAATGATCATCATTGGGGGATCAAGTATTTCATGTTCTTAAATTTTTGGGGAGACCAGACATTTTCAGGAAGTTGGTTGAATAAGTGTAGTCTACTCATATTACTGGCAATCCTATACGGAGGCTTCAGCAAAAACTTAAGTTGCTTTGCAAGAAGTTAACTCAATGATCCAGATATGAGGTCAGGAATATTTTTGATTATGTCAAACTGTGGGATTCTAATATGCAAGATCTGAAAGAACATGACACCCTAACCAACAATGACTAATTCAGAGAAGCTCTTAACAAAGGCCAAGCACAGTACATCAAATGGTTAGGAATGCGATATTCTATCTTTAAAAATAAAGGCCAAGATAAATTGGTTTGAGGAGGGTGATTCCAATACTAAGTACTTCCATATTATTATTATTAGAGATAGAAAGAGGAGATTGCAATTGAACAGAATTAAGGATCATAGAGATCAATGGGTTCAAGGAGATGACAAAATTGGCAAAGGTACAATTCATCATTTCCAACAACTCTTCAATCTTAAGCATAGATTCAATGACCAGGGCATTCTTAAACATATTCCTAAATGCACCACAGAGGAGGACAACATCATTCTTACTACTATTCCAGTATGGTAAGGGACAACATAGGTGATTTAATCAATGGCCTTTTCTGTCCCGGTAACTAGTATAAGTAACAACATGACTGAAGCATTAACAACTGAGTTTGGTGTGAAATGGTGTAGCCAACATGGATACACTAATTTCATTCTCGAACATGACTCCTTGATCATTGCCTATATGTTGATCAACAAAGCCACTAACAACCTTAAGATCAATCAGATTTTGGACAATATTTTAAGCATATTGGCGAGGCAAACATCAAAGTATACCATTACATTAGAGAAAGAAACTTGGTAGCTTATAGCTTAGCCAAAATTGCTTCTTCTTTCGGTCAGAGATTATTATGCCACAACTTTCAACAGCTACCTACTATAGCAAAAAGTGTGTTCCTTTTAGATAAGTGGTAATTTCCTAGTTTTCGATCAAAATATGACAAAGTCAATTTCTTTATAAGTTAATTTGTATATATGGCTCCATTTTTGGAAGGAGTACATGAGCTTTTTGTCTAGGTTTCCTTCCTTCCAACTGCTTTGTGTGACTATGTCACCTAGTTGTATTTATCTCTTAAGGTAAGGTATGCCCCCCCCCCCCACTGTACTCCTTTGGTGAATACGACACAATCCAGATATGAATACGGATAATTGCATTAAAAAAATTCTAATCAAAGAAGTAGTGTGTCTTACTTAGGAGAAGTTTTAGGGATGCCAAACAAATTGAATGGGGTGAACTTGAATTTCAAATTATTTTGGTTGTTGTTTTAGAGTAAGTATGGTTGGATATTCGTCGAAAATGCATGGACCAGACTACTTATAAAATTTGGGGAATATTGAAGGCGATTGATACACAAAATGCAGCTCGAGCACAGTAAATTATATATGCAAGTCCAGCTCCTAATCTTAGTTAGTTAGTTAGAGTGTCGCGTAAGTTGAATTTAGTTGAAGTCAGTTCGGTAGTGTAATGGCCCGGCCGGTTCTTTTGAGAGTTATAGCCCTTATCCCCTATTAACTGCTTTTCCCGTATCTATTTCTACTATTTTTACTTGCCGGGAGGTTTCGTATTGTTTTTTAAAGTGTTTTGGGACACTTAGTCACTAAATGGGAGCCTAAGTCTTAAGATTTGGACCGTGGTTGGATAAGTGTGAAGACGGCTCCAAAATGGAGTTCTGTCGATTCCGTTAGCTTAGTTGGGTGATTTTGGGCTTAGGGGCGTGTCCAAATTGTGTTTTTGAGGTCTGTAGCTTATTTAGGCTTGAAATGGCGAAAGTTGAATTTTTGGAGTTTTGGGCCGAAATCCGATTCCGGAAGTTGGAGTAGGACCGTAGTGCTGAATATGACTTATGTGAAAAATTTGGGGTCAATCGGACGAGGTTTGGTTGATTTCGGCATCGGTTGTAGAATTTTAAAGTTTCAAGTTCTTTAAGTTTGAATTGGAGGGTGATTTGTGATTTTAGCGTTGTTTGATGTGATTTGAGGGCTCAACTAGGTTCCTATGGTGTTTTGGGAATGGTTAGTATGTTTGATTGGGGTCCTGGGGTCGGGTGTATTTCGAATGCTCAATGGGTTGAAAATCGGACTTAGGCCATTGCTGATGATTTTCTGGTGCTGGTGTAATCGCACCTCCGGAGAGGTCACCGCAGGTGTGAGCCCGCAAAAGTGGAACTTGGAGCGCAGAAGAGAAATTGGCAGTCCAGGCCGGTATCTAAGGTGCGAGGTTATTTCAGCATCTGCGATGCCCGCAAATGCGAGGAAAGACCGCAGAAGCGGGAGACTTTCCGCAGGTGCGCACACGTAGGTGCTGCCTACTTATCGCAGATGAGGCCCTGAGGACTTAAATGATTTTTCGCACATGCGATGGATTTCCCGCAGGTGCGATGAAAGGACCTTAGGTGCGGTTTGACTGGCAGAAAAAGGCAAAATCGAGGGTTTAATTTCATTCTCCTTTTTTGGACCTAGAGAGCTCAGATTGTGGCGAAAATTTGAGGGATTTTTAGAGGAAGCTTGTGGGTGACAATTCCTTACTTGATTTTGCATGCATTTCATTAATCTATTGTTGTTTTCTTCATTTAATCAAGGAATTTGAGTGAGAAAGTTGAAAAAATTGGGGAAAAGTTCCCCAATGACATTTCTGAGTTTTGACTGGGTTTTGGACATCGGATTTGGAGAATTTTGGTATGAGTGAACTCGTGAGTGAATGGTGTTGATAATTTTTGACTTTTACCCGATTCTGAGACGTGGGCCCGGGGAGGCTTTTTGGGCGTTTTTCTATTTTCTTGCCTTAGCTGTGATTTCATTAGCTAGATTTGTTGCTTGTAGCTATATTTATGTTATGTAATTGATTTGGCTAGATTTGAACCACCGGAGCCGAATATTCATGGAAAGAGCATTATTACGGATTGATTTGAGCTTGGTTCGAGGTAATTGGCTTGCCTAACCTTGTGTGGGGGAACTCCCCTTAGGATTTTGGTACTGTTTGATATATGAGTGCCGTGTACGTGAGGTGACGAGTATGTACACGGGCTATTTGTTGTAAAACTTTGTTTTTCACTAAGTCTTAACCTGTTTTTCCTTGTCGAAACTACACTAGCATATGTAATTACCTTGTTTAGATTCGAAAAGAATGCCTACGTGTTTTAACTATCTATTTGAACTTTGTGCATCATGTTTAGTGAATTCCCTATTTTTCTTTGATGTGAACTTAATCTAAACTGTAGATTTCCTTGCTATGACTGTCATTTATATTGGTTGAGCTGCATATTTACTTTGGGACTATGGAACAGTATTCCGGGAGATCCCCCGGTACTGCATATTTACTTTTGGACTATGGACCGGTATTCTGGGAGATCCCCCAGCACTGCATATTTACTTTGGGACTACGGAATGGTATTCCGGGAGATCCCCCTGCACATTTACCTTTAGGACTACGGGACGGTATCCCGGGAGATCCCCCTGTTACTATAACTGTGTTCCAAGCTGTTGGCTTCCATTGAGTTCTATTCCTATTAGATTTCCGTATTTATTTTACTATAATATTCTTTCTGTTTTATTTCATTATATTTATATCAGTAGGGCCCTAACCTGATCTCGTCACTACTCGACCGAGGTTAGGCTTGGCTGTCACGACCCCAAACCACCCCAGCCGTGATGGTGCCTATCACAGTACTAGGCTAGCCAATTCGATATTTATAACATAACAGACCTTTTTAATTAATTCATTTACTAATAAGATATTATCATAAATCTTCCGTTCAAACATTTCAAAACAAGCGGAAATATGTTTAACATTAAAACACTGCCCGATCTCGGAGTCACTAGTCATGAGCATCTAGAGTACAAGTCTAATACAGTCTCTAAAATGAAAAAGGAGTCTAAATAAACTGAACATTTATAAGATAGGAGGGAGAAAAGTAGGGCTGCGATCACCAGACAGCTACCTTACTAACTCCGATGGACCTGCCACTGAGTAATCAACACCCGCTACCGGGCTCAAAAATACCTGCATCTACACACAAGGTGCAGGGAGTAATGTGAGTACGTCAACTCAGTAAGTAACAATCATAATTAAAGGCTGAGTGCAGTGACAGGCAGTATAATCACATAAAGTTCACAATATAAAGTCTCAGTGAAAAACAACAAAGGCCAAATAGTATCCCAGCCAAGAGATCTCGTAAAACTTCAGTTTCAATGAAAATCATATAAAAACATTTTTGTTCAACAGTTTTCAATAGAGGCTCAATACAAAAAAATGGAGTGAAAACAGTAATTTCATAAACAAACCCCTCGGGCAAAGTATCACTCATATATAGCCCTCGGGCGAAGTATCACTCATATATAGCTCCCCCGGGCAAAGTATCTCTCATATATAGCCCACGGGGCAAGCCTCTCAGTCACTTGTGGATCAACACTCATCAATCAGCACTTCCAGTCAGCACTCACGCTCAATTGGTACCGTATAATAACTGCTGCGGCGTGCAGCCCGATCCATAAATATATAGTTGAATGTGCTCACTGGGGGTGAGACTCCGGAGGGGCTCCTACAGCCCAAGCGCTATATCGCTGCGGCGTGCAACCCGATCCATATATCGTTGTGGCGTGCAGTCCGATCCATATATATATATATATATATATATATATATATATATATGCGGCATGCAACCCGATCCATAATTATATAATCCTCTCCATCAGGCCCTCGGCCTCTCTCAGTCATCAACCACACAAGCCACTCAGGCATTTCAGTGAAAAATCAAGGAACTCAGCCTAATCAACTTTCATATATTTAAAAATAGAGTAATGAAACTGAATCAAAAAATAAACAGGTAAAAATCATGACTGAGGATATTCTTTCGGATCAGTCATGATTTTTACCAAGCCCCGAACTTTCATCCCGAGCCCCTCGGGGCCTCAACCAAATATACCAATACATCACATATCATTACACGAACTTAGTCGAACCTTCGGAACACTCATAAAAACATCAAAGCACCAAATTACCCTCGGATTCAAGCCTAAGAACTTCTAAGCTTCCAAATTCTGCTAGCAATGCCGAAACATACCAAACCTCATCCGAATGACCTGAAATTTTTTGCACAAATCCCAAACGACACTACAAACCTATTCCAACTTCTGGAATTCCATTCCGACCCCGATATCTAATTTTCCACTGCGGATCGGATATCGCCAAATATCCAATTTTGCCAATTCAAGCCTAATTCTACCACGGACCTCTGAATAACATTCCGAACCCACTCCTAAGTCCCAAATAACCTAACGAAGCTATCCAAACCATCAAAATCCAAATCCGAGAACGAATACTAAAAAGTCAAAACTTGGTCAAACCTTTCAAATTTAAAGCTTGAAGCTGAGAATCATCCTTTCATATATTTTTCGATTAACCTGAAAACCAAAATCGACGATTTACTTAAGTCATAATACATCATACGGAGCTAGTCATGCCCAAGAACTAGCGAGCGAAGTGCAAATGCTCAAAACGACCGATTGGGTCGTTACATTGACACTTATTATGTACCATTGTGGTGAAATCATACCCTTTCCTGCACATGTTTTCGTCTGCAAATCCAGGTACCGCTTACCACCCACATTACCAGTGAGGCGAGCCAACTGTAAAGACTTCAAGGTATATCTGCTGCGTCCGCAGATCTCGAAGTACCTATCTATTCCACCCCATGTAAAACACTTCTTGTATTTTCTTCTTTTATTAGACTCTGGAGTATGGGCGTACGTTTCTTTCTTTAGTTTGTGACTTATGAAATTCTGGGTTTTGGGAGAGTTTATGTATTTTTCGAAAGTGATTATTGTTTAGGCCGAGCGTCATCGCATTTCCATGTTTAAATTTACCTGTTTGTTGATAGCTTTTATGTTTTGTTCCTTTTCTGCATAATGTTAGGCTTACCTAGTCGTATAGACTAGGTGCCTTCACGACGGTTCATGGAGGGAGAACTTGGGTCGTGACAGATATTTACAATGAAAGAGCCAATTTTGTCAAAAAAAATTGTATGCATTTATTCATATAAAAAGCATTGTATCGTATCGAGAAAATCAATAAGAAAAGCTATTATAATTTTCTCTAATTCCATTTTCTTCTTCATCGCCATTGCTGAGCTTCTCAAGTTTCTCTGCTAAACTCCTGAATCAGTTGCTCGATCCTCAAATGCCATTGTGAATTCCTACAGTCAAGCTATCAGTGGTGTCAAGTCGATCATTTCCTATGTAACAATGATGAAGGGAACAAAACCAACTGAAAATTCTTCAATAGAAATAGAGGAAAATAAGAGAATTGATGCAAAAAGTGATTTCATAGATTGGGACTCTCCCTACAACGTTTCAAATCTCGAGAGGCTGGATGAAACTATACACAAGTTACAAGAGCAATTAACAACTACACTGAATAAAGAAGGAACAAGGCTCCATAGAGCATGAAGGGGAACCATTTGACGAAAGTCCACATAGAGAAAGAGGTGTTGTCAATCACAATAATCATAATTCAAACATTTCTCGATTGTCAAGAATGGAATACTTGAGGTCCAAAGGGGAAAATCTGAGATCACGTTGTTGAAGATCGAGCAGTTTTTCTATGAAAAAAGTGACTGATGAAGAAAAAGTAGAAGTTACAGCCATGCAACTAGCGGGAGATTTATCATTCATAAGGTACAGATAGTACTTTCAACCATCTATATGGATTGAATATGTCATGGCATTGATGGAGAGGTTTGAGACTGATTTTGATGATCCGATGGAAAAGATTAAATAGATCAAACATACTAGGACTGTGAAGGAATACCAAGCTATCTTTGAGAGGGTTTAACTAGGATGAAACTGTCACAGGCAAATGTAATTAGCTATTTTGTTGGTGGCATGAAACATGAATTGAATTTAGCAGTTAGGTTAACTAATCCAACTACCTTATCTCATGCTTTCAAAACCGCTAAGATGCAAGTAGCCTATCTTGCTGCTATTAGATATCCTTTCTCTAAGCCAATTGTTCAACATCTGCCTGCTAGAAGCTATGGGAACCAAAGAACTTACAACAAGCTTTTATTGCCAACCTCTAACTCTAGTAATTCAGCAATTTCTAAGGGGTACAATAGGAGGACTTTGAGTGTGGATGAGATGAACAAACAGAGGGCCAATGGTTTATGTTATTTCTAGAATAAAAAATATGTGCAGGGTCATAAGTGTAAGAATTTGAAGCAAATATATCTTTTGGTGTTAAAGGAACAAGAAGAAGACCAGTTCCAAGGTGAAGTGGAAGAAGAAGAGATATAGGAACAGGGCTTGGTGTTAGCTAAGCTCTTAGAGAAGTTGGAGATCTTTATCTGTGCTCCGAATAGATCATTGGGGTTCATGACTTTGAGGGTGACTAGATATCATTCCCCGAAATACTACACATATTAGTGGACATACAAGAAGTTCCCACAACTTCATTGATCATGAATTAGTGGCAAAACTTGGATGTCCTGTCATGCCAACCACACCTCAGTTAATAGTTGCACCCAATGGAAATATTGTAAAGGTTAATAAGATGTGCAAAATTTTTTGTTATTGCATGGCCCTGAGTTTCCTGCTAACTTCTTATTATATCCACTAAGGTCGTGTGCTATAGTGTTAGGAGTCCAATGGCTATTAATAATTGGTGACATCAAAATAAATTTTAGAACACTTACTATGAAATTCTACTATCAAGGGAGGAAACATGTTTTGAGAGGAGCAGGCAAACAAATTATAACTACTGGAGCTGGGAAGTTAACCAGAGTTTCAGTAACCAATTTAAACTTTATATGATTCAAGTAATACCTACCATGTGTAATGAACTACATTGGTATTCATTGGAATCTAAAGGACAGTCTGATCATGATTTTAGGCTATTAAGCTTGTTGAATGTGTTTAAGAGCCTATTTTATTGAACCTACATAATTACCCTTACCTAGAGGAGTATTTGATCATAAGATTGTGTTATATATTGGGGATGAGTCTATCAATAAGAGACCTCACAAATATCTATTAATTAAAAAGGAAGTGATTGAATCTTTGGTGAAACAAATGCTAGATCAAGGAATAATTCAACCAAACAGTAGCCCTTTTGATGTACCAATGGTAATACTTAGGAACAAGGATGATACTTGGAGGTTATGCGTTAACTATAAATGTCATGCCTCGAACTATGGCCTAGGCGTAACACGGCACTCGGTGCCTGACTGCATGCGACCGAGCGAACCAACTGTATGGCTAGATCAACATGTGGTATAACTATGAGCTAGAGGTAAATGTAAATCATGATAGTCTGCTAAAAAGTCTTATTGAAATATCATAGATGCGGAAAAATACTGAAAGGTCTGCATGTATAAACAAGTAGCCGACAAGGCTAACACATGAAAGCCTGCTAATATCTGACTGACTGGGTTATAGTCTACGAAGCCTCTAAAGAATACTAAAAACGCCAACTGTTTACCGGGACAAGGTCCCCGATATACCTTATTAACTGAAATACTATAATGACTAAAACAAAAGAGAGATAAGGCCCCGAAAGAATGAGGCTCACCAATAGCTGATACGAGATGTCCTAGCAAGCTGAATCGTCGACCTGTAAATCGTTACCTGCATCGCGAGATACAGGCCCCGAGCAAAAGGGGCGTCAGTACATTTGAATTGTACTGGTATGTAAAATAGCTGAACAAAAGAACTGTAAATACTGAAACTGAAACTGAACTTCTAGCTGATAAACTGATAACTGAATAAGGAAGTAAGGATGCGAATACTCCCTCTTCTGAATGATGAACAACCTGTTTAACTGAATATTAAACTGCGGCCTCAGGCCCTATATATATATATATATATATATATATATATATATGTGCACAACTGCGATCTCGGGCCCAAGTATACGTATACATAACTACGGCCTCAGGCCCAAAGATGCATAAAGTATAAACTGCGGCCTCAGGCCCAAATACAGGTGTTCAACATTCAAGAATATAAATTCAGGAACTGAGAATCATATTACAATACACGATACTGAAATAATGAGCCATACTGGGTTACATGATACTGGAATAGTGAATAGGATTAGACTGAGATGAGTATTCATAACAAGTTGATTTGTCATAACTGAAACTCATAGAATATCGAATGATTATGAGCCTATGCCATCTAGAGAATAGAAGTCCTACTACCGATCAGGGAAAATTCATTCTTTTTCTAATCAATCAAGGGGAACATTTATAATTCTTAATTCTATAAGGTTGAATAAAAATTTGATTGACCATTTGATATAATTGCTATGCTTAGTGTGTGACTCGTTGGTTTTTTAGGGTTAGGATTAAAAAAGACCAGCCCACATAGTATAAGGCATAGTTCCTTTTTGAGGAGACTGGTAATGATCATAATGAATGGAACGTAGGGAGAATCACAGACATTCCCAAACGTAAAGAGTTAGCCTTACATACCTTAACTTCCTGCTCTTGAGCGTAATACAACGTTTGTCAATCCTTTCAACTTCAATCTATAGCAATACAAGTCCTAGAGATTCCACATTAGCTATAATGCTCATGTTTTGGTCACTTAAGCATTTTATCAAATACTTGGTAAAAATAAAGCTTCATAATCCTTATTAATGGTGTCTCTACACCCAACAACCCATTCTCTTGTTCCTAGATAAATTCTAAGGTCTCAAATGATTACACCAACATTATTCTTCATCACCCATAAGGAAAACAACACTCTTAACCAACAATCAACACTCAACACCCCAACCCTATAATCGTTCATGCTTTTCTATCAACCCCAACAACTCATGTCTCATGAACTAGGATTTATAATCATTAAACCAATGCTAGAATCAATTAGAGGGTGAAGACATTACCTTTTCGAAGTTCAAGCCCTTGATTTTCGAGTTCTAGGCTTCCTTCTCTCAACAATGATGTCCCAATCGAATATCTAATGATATGGAGGGTTTACCCATGTTAATAAGATGTTGTAAAAGTGAAATTAACTAGAATCACCATTAGAACTTACCTTGGGTGGTGGAAGGACCCTTAAGGAGTTAGGTTTTTTAGAGTTCCCCTTTCTAGAGCAAGTTTTTATGTTTTGGGGCTTTGGGGGACGAAATATAGCTTTAAAACGACCCCCCACGCGCGAGTTCGTGCACCTGGAGGCTTGTTCGCGCGAGAGTTCGCGCTCAATGGCAGTAACACTGCCTCCCACGCGCGAGTTCGCGCATCTGGAGGCTAGTTCGCGCGAGTGTTCGCGCATACGCGTACTGTTCCAAAAAACGCACATACTTTTTGCACAGAGATCCGTTCGGGCTCCATAATATATTTTTGGAAAGCTATTTCAAAAGCCTACAACATTCATGCTTTGCGTTATCCCCAATTCCTTACAAAGATTCGCTAAAACTTGATGGAAGATAGACCTTCTGCAACTTAATCGATTTTTGTCATATCTTATGCACCTCTCTTTCAATTTTGATTTTTGAAACAACTATTTTACCCACAATCATCCCGCTGGGACTTCACATGTTCAAAATATAACCTTACCACTCATTTACCACATTCACACCTAAGCCAAATTTACGGGGTGTTACAATAAAGACCTAAACAAGCATACTGAAAAAACCAAGTTCCCTATACCACTGGTGGAGGAGGATTTACTGGATGGGTTGGGAGGATTTGAGAATGTTTCAAAAATTGATCTCAAATCTAAATATCACCAACTAATAATGGCAGCAGAAAAAGTTCCAAAAATTGTATTCATGACTCATTCGGGCCATTATGAATACTTAGAAATGCCCTTTGGCCTCTACAATTCTCTGCTACCTTTCAGGCTTGATGAATTTTGTTTTTTTATGATTTTCTTAGAAAGTATGTACTGGTTTTCTTTGATAATATCCTAACTAAAACAAAAATATGGAGGTCCATTTTCAGCAAAAAATTGGTTCCCTATACCAGTGGTGGTGGATTTACTGGATGAGCTGGGAGGATCTGATATTTTTTCAAAAATTAATCTCAAATCTGGATATCACCAGCTAATAACGGCAGCAGAAGATGTTCCAAAAACTGTATTTAGGACTCATTAAGGCCTTACGAATACTTAAGGATGCCCTTTGGCCTGTACATTTCCCTGCAACCTTTTAGGCTTGATGAATTTTGTTTTGCATGATTTTCTTAGAAAGTATGTACTAGTTTTCTTTGATAATATCCTAACTACAGCAAAAATATGGAGGACCGTTTAAAATATCTCAGGTTTGTGTTTCTGAAAATGGAGAAGTATCATCTCTTTGCAAATGAAAGTAAGTATTTCTCTGGAGTTCATAAAATTTAACGCTTAGGCTATTTCATCACCAAGGAGGAGTATCAACTGACCTCGAAAAATAGAATTATTTAAAAAATGACCTACACTAACTACTATTAAGCAGCTGCTTTTGGCCTAACTGGTTATTATAGGAGATTCATATTGGGATTTGGAATCATCTGTAAATTATTGGCAGATCTCCTGAAGAAGGACATTTTCAAATGGTCACCTGCAACTACTGTTTCTTTTGAGGAATTGAAGGAGTCTCTGACCAAGGCTCCTGTTCTAGCACTACCTAATATCGACAAACTCTTTGTTTTTGAGACTGATGCACGTGGATATGATAAGCAATATCCTCATGCAACAAGGACATTCCATAGCTTTCACCAGTAAAGCACTATCTTCTAGACATATGGCACCTTCAGTGTATGACAGGGAATTGTTGGCCATAGTACATGCAGTGACTAAATGGTCATAGTACTAACTTGGTCAAAACTTCATCATCGGCACAAATAAGAGAGTTTTGAAGTTCTTAATGGAATAAAAGTTGTACACCAACTCTCAACTAATTTGACTGACCAAATTAATGTCTTTTGACTATGTCATTGAGTACAAAATCCATGTTATAAACAAGGTGGCAGATGTACTGTCTAGAGTACCTGGTGCTGAACAGTTCTCTCCGGTAATTTTACTACAAGTTCTAGCTTAATGCAGGATATAATAGATACTGGGAGGCAGATCTTGTGTTAAAGCACTAATTGATCAGCTAAAATCCAATCCTTCAACTCATTCCCAATTCTCATAGCATCACAATCAATTGAGGAGTAAAATGAAGTTGGTAGTGGGCAAGGTTCAACACCTAAGGAAACACATTATTGGCCTACGGCATTTTACACCTCAAGGCGACCCCTCTGGTATCAAAGCAGCACTAAAGAAAATCATGACCTTGGTTCTATTAGAAAGGGATTAGCAATGATGTGAAACTCTTTATGCAAGGATGTGACACATGCCAAATGAGTAAGTTTGACTTAGCAGCTTATCCTGGCCTATTACAGCCACTCCATATTCCAAAGGTGGCGTGGTCACAAATCAATATGAATTTTATTGATGTTTTACCTAAGTCCCAATGTTATAAAGTTATATTAATGGTGGTGGACATGTTGAGAAAATACGGCGATTTTACTCTCTTAAAACATTCTTACACTGCTCAATATGTAGCCAAGGCGTTCATGGACATTATATTCGGAGTACATGGACTCCCAGACTCAATTGTCAGTGATAGAGATGCAGTTTTTTTGAGTGCTTTCTGGCATGAGCTATTCTCCATACAAGGAGTGCAACTGAATACCTTTTCAGCTTATCATCCTCAATCTGATGGACAAACTGAGGTCTTGATAATACATCTTACCATTGTGCTATCAAAGCTACTTCTTATGAGGTTCTATATAGAATATCTCCTCCTCTATATCTTCCCTACTTACAAACAGTCTACTGGCAGCACAACCACTTCATAAGTTGACTGCCCAAGCATTATGGTCCTTTCCATATTACCAAGAGGATAGGAAGTTGCTTACACACTCTTATTTTCACCATCAATTAAAGTACATCTTATAGTCCATGTTTCATTACTGAAGAAATGCTATCAGTTGCCTGCCTATATTACCTACCCACCTAGCACTAATATTTCCAGTCAACACCATCAAAATCCAAAGTCTATCTTGTAAAGGAGAACGGTGAAAAAATGATATAAGTTTATAGCTCGGGATCTGATAAAATGGGAGAGATTGCCAGCTGATTGTGTCACTTGAGAATTCCTTAAAGCATTGCCGATTAGATTTCCTCAATTTGATCCTTATGGTCAAGGATCTTATGCGGGAGGGAGTATTGATACATAAAATACAGCTTGAGCACATCAAGTTACAAATGCAAGTTACACACCTAATGTCAATCAGTTAGTTAGTTAGAGTGCCACATCAGGTGAAGTTAGCTAAAGTTAGTTAAGTAGTTATAAGGAAAAAATCAACTCTGTTAAATAAATTGTTTGCATTCATTCATATAAAAAGTAATCTATCATACAGAGGATATCAATAAGAAAGTTATTACAATTTTCCTAAACTCTCTTCTCTTAATTTTTCTCAATTCCATTTTCTTCTTCATCGCCATTGCTGAGCTTCTCTAGTTTCTCCGCTAAACTCCTGAATCAATTGCTCGATCCTCGAATTCTTTAGTGAATCCCTGTAGAGCTATCGGCGATTTGAGCAAGTCTAGAGTCAAAATTCAGAGGTGATACATGGATATACACATATATACAATGGTAAAACATAGTGTCACGACCCCGGTTCGCCCTCCGTGAACCATCGTGACGGCACCTAGTCTCTACGACTAGGTAAACCTAAATTGCGGAAGAAAACCAAAATTTGCGGAAGTAAAACAATTTAAAACAGAAATAAAGGAATAACCAGCGTTTAAATGTGCAGCTCGGCATACACCATATTTAATTCTCAAAACCAACATATAAATCCAAGACCCGAAAACCCATGAATCACAAGCTATGAAGTACTACATAGCTCTAACTCCAGAATGTCTAACAAGAACTGAAATACAGAAGGCTAGTACTAAACAGCAAGAATAGAAAGAGACTCCTCGGTCTGCAGACGCGGCGGATATACCTCAAAGTCGCTACAACAGTCGTCTCGCCTCAGGGGTGGTAGGACTAAGTCGAAGTACCTAGATTTGCACATGAAAAACATGAGCAGGAAGGGCATGAGTACACCACAGCGGTACTCAGTGAGTGCCAAGCCTAACCTCGGTTGGGTAGGGACGAGGAAGGTCAGGGCCCTACTGAGATTAAATAGAATATAAAAATTCAACAGTGTAGATAAGAACAGTATAATTAAGTGCAGCAGTGAAAGTATCACAGGATATAAAGGTAACTATGACTAATACAGAGGCAAAATAAACAATCACAAGGATGATAACCGGGGATCTCTGGGTATCCCGAGGATCTCTTGGGTATCTTTAATATATGCAGGGATCTGTTGGTATCCCGAGGATCCCTTAGTATCCTCAATATATGCCAGGGATCTCTTGGTATCCCGAGGATCTCTTAGTATCCTCAATAGGTATGTGCCAGGGATCTCTCGGTATCCCGCACCTCAGCTCGATCATAAATAAGTACAGGGGGTCTCCCAGGATGCCTTCCCGTAGCCCCAAAATAAAACGCACAACAATAGCAAAAAGAAATACTCAATTAAGCTCAACTTCGTACCAAGACAAAATAGATAATTCTAACCTAGCATGCTTCACGTAATACAAATAAGGCATTTAAGGCAAGTAGAGCAATTTAGTCAATTAGACATGCTTCTCTAAACTAACAGCAGGCTAAATTTCCAAGTAGTGTAAGCAAGAAAAAGGAAGAACATAATTCAAAGCTATTTTTAATGAAAAACCGGATTTCCAACAATTAGCACAAGTACGCGCTCGTCACCTCACGTACAAGGCATTTCAATTATCACAATAATAGTCCTAAGGGGAAAGGTCCCCCACACAAGGTTAGACAAGCCACTTACCTCGAACCGGCTCGAATGTCAACCCGAAACCACGTTCTTGCCACGAGTATCCGACTCCAAATGGCCCAAATCTATTCAATTAAATTTCATAATATAAATAACACTTCAAGTAACTGATTCTACAATTAAATTCTAAGCAAATACACGAAATTAGGTAAAATGACCAAAATACCCCTCGGGCCCACGTCTCGGAATCGAGTGAAATTTATATTTCCGGAATCCTTACACTCTCACGATTTCATATATACCAAGAATACTGAAATCGGAGCCCAAATGGCCCCTCAAATTCTTATTTCAAGTCTCTTAATTCCCAAGCCCTAATTCTTCCATTTTAGGCCTAGCATCCATGATTTACTAGGTAGATTGCACATTAGAAACGAGTTTTAATACCAAGAATCTTACCTCCAAGTGATTCCCTTCGAATCCCTCTTCAATCCCCTCCAAAGAGCTCCAAAAACGATTAAAATGGTGAAAATAAACTTCAAAGTCGCGGAACCCCTTTTAAAAAATAATGCCCAGCAGTTTTCGCATCTGCGGTCCCGCTTCTGCGAAACAAATGTCGCATCTGCGATTTCCCACTTGAAGGCCAAAATCTGCATCTGTGGCCCTTTACCCGCAGGTGCGGTACCGCTTCTGCGAAAAATATACCGCATCTGCGGTTCCTAAAGAGATGGCCAAAATTTCGTTTCTGCGGCGCCGCACCTGCGGAACCCAAACCACAGGTGCCGTTATGACAGCACCAGCAGCTGAAGCTGCAATGTAAACTCCAAAATTTCCTCCGTCAACCATCCGAATTCACCCCGAGGCCCCCGGGACCTCAACTAAAGGCACCAACAAGTCACAAACAACTACCCAAACTTGTACAAATCATTAAAACACCTAAAACAACATCGAAACCTCGAATTAACCATGGATTTAAGCCTAAGAACTCCAAAATCCTCAAAAATATGCTTTCGATCAAAAAGTCTATCAAACCTCGTACGGACGACCTGAAAGTTTGCACACACGTCACATTCAACACTACGGAGCTACTCCATCTTCCGAAATTCCACTCCGACCCTCGGATCAAAATCTCACTATCGAACCGGAAACTTCAAAATTCGACCTTTTGGCATTTCAAGCCTAAATTAGCTACGGACCTTCAAAACACAATCTGACCACGCCCATAAACCCAAAATCACCCAATGGAGCTAACGGAACCATTGGATTTTCATTCCGAGGCTGTCTTCACACTGTTCGGCCTACGGTCAACTTTACAACGTTTAAGCTCACATTTAGGGACTAAGTGTCCCAAAACTCTCCGAAATTCAAAACCGACCATCCCGGCAATTCAAAATAGCAGAAATAAACTTGGGGAAAGCAGTTAATAGGGGATCGGGGCGTAAATTCTAAAAATGACCGGTCGGATCGTTACATCCTCCCACACTTAAACATTCATTCATCCTCGAACGAGCATAGAGACATACCTGAAGTAGTGAAGAGATGAGGGTACCGGCTGCGCATATCCTGCTCGGTCTCCCAGGTCGCCTCCTCGACCGGCTGACCCCGTTACTGAACCTTCACTGATGCAATGTTCTTTGACCTCAGCTTCCTAACCTGCCTGTCCAATATTGCCACTGGCTCCTCAACATAAGATAGATCCTTTTCCAACTAGACTGAGCTGAAATCTAACACGTGTGACGGATCACCGTGATACCTCAGGAGAATCGAAACATGAAATACCGGATGAACTCCTGCCAAGCTGGGAGGTAAGGAAAGCTCGTAAGAAACCTCCCCAACACACCTCATGTCACGACCCGGATTTTCCACCCTCGGGAGTCGTGATGGCACCTACTCGTAGTAGCTAGGCAAGCCAAATTAATTACTTTTCCATTAATAAACAATCTTTTTAAAAATTTATGGCAACAATATAAAACAACGGGATTAAATAATAGTGAATGTCTTAATTATAGTAACTGAATAAAACACGGAGTAGTCAATATAAGCCTCTACCCAAGACTGGTGTCACAAGACTCACGAGCTGCTAAGAATTTCTAAATACAAGGGTCTGAAAGAACACATCAGCTGTTTGTCTCGAATACAAAGAGGCAACAGTCTAAAAGAGAGAATAAGAGAGAGACGTCGGGCCTGCGGACGCCTGCACGGCTACCTCGGGTCTCACGATGTTGAAAGCCTACTCCCGTGCTAATGCTGATGTTGCTGCTCGAAACCTGGACCTGTGCAAAAAAATGCACAGAGTGTAGCATCACCACAACCGACCCCATGTGCTGGTAAGTGTCTAGCCTAACCCCGGCGAAGTAGTGACGAGGCTAGACCAGACTACCACATAAACCTGTGCAATTTCATATATATATATATATATATATATATATATATATATATATATATATATATATATATATATATATATATATACAGCGGAATCGAAATACAAAACAGATAACAATATGGGAGGGGAAGCATGTTGTGGGGAGTATAACAATCTCCATATGAGTCATCCTGTAATAAGGAATACATCACAACTCAATAATAGGTAATGAAACAGAATTCAACCAGTGCACGGCATCACCCTTCGTGCTTTTACTCTTGTCCTCTCCAAGCGATAACATGTGCACGGCATCACCCTTCGTGATTTTACTCTCATTCCTCACATATATCAATAGAATCGGCACGGAATGGTACATCGTGCAGCACGCATCACCCTTCGTGCTTTAACACTATTTCTCATAATAAGCAACAATGCACGGCATCACCCTTCTTGCTTTACACTCTTTCCTTACCATAAACAAACAGTGCACGGCATCACCCTTCGTGCTTTACCACTCTTCCTCACCCAATCAACAATGACAAACAAGAGCAAGGGAATAAATAAACAATAACGGAGATCCCGGCAAGGGAACAGAACTCATTAACTCTTTCCTTTCTTTCACTTTCATCTCATAGTTCACATAATCACTTGAGCCAATGCTCCAAAGAGTTACTTATCTCATATACCTTCACAATTTGTATTTCAACCCGAGCCAATGCGCCACGAGCTTTCAAGGTCACAATTGCTTTCACAAGGTCTTTACAACATATAGAAGTTATCATTTAAACATGGAAGGCATAACAACAACCAAACTATTCGCAAATAAGGACTCATGGTCATGCTAGACACCAATGTATAGATACTCGTCACCATGCCTATACATCGTACTCGACAATTAGCAAGTTACAAATAAGACTCAACTCATATTCCCTCAAGCTAGGGTTAAACCAAACACTTACCTCGATGCCTTGAACTCAACTCAAGCCTCATTTATGTCTTTACCCCGAAATTCCACCTCCAATCCGCTCGAATCTAGCCATAAATTACTTAATTACATTAATAAACACTAAATGAATCAATTTGAATGCATAAAAATGAATTTCCCAAGGTTTTTCCCAAAAATTACAAAATCTCCCCCGGGCCCACGTGGCCAAAACCCGAGGTTCGAACCAAAACCCGGTTACCCATTCCCCCACGAACTCAAATATGTAATTTGTTTTGAAATCGGACCTCAAATCGAGGTCCAAATCCCCAATTTTAGAAAAACCTAGGTTCTACCCAAAACCCTCAATTTCACCCATGAAAACCATTGATTTTAAGTTGAAAACATGTTAAATGATGTTAAGGATTGAAAGAAATGAGTAAAACCAACTTACAAATGATTTAGGATGAAGCTGGTTCTTGAAAAATCGCCCAAGGAGTTGTGTTCTGAAAGTGGGGTGAAAATGGTCTAAAATTCGACTAAGTATAAAATATGCAGGTTGCAGATGTGGGAAATGCGAACTGGGGTTCGCAATTGCGAACCCCGACCTGCTACTTTGGGAATTGCGAAGAAAAGTTCGCACTTGCGAACCATTGGCTTATTTGGGGACTTCACATTTGCGAAAGTCCCAGCTTTCGCATTTGCGATGCTATGATCGCATTTGCGATGCTATGATCGCATTTGCGATCCCTGTGCAATGTGGGAACCTTCGCATTTGCGAAGGGTTTTTCGCATTTGCGAGTGCGAAGCCTGCAGGTCAGATCACACCAGCAATTTTCCAAGTTCAAAAATGCACTCCGTGGCCTATCCAAAACTCACCCGAGCCCTCGGGGCTCCAAACCAAATATACACACAACCTCAAAAACATCCTACGGACTTACTCGTGCGATCAAATCGCCAAAATAACATCAAAAACAACGGATCAAGCCTCAAAACTCATGATTTCTTCCAAATTTTCATAAAACATCAATTTTTCCATTTTAAGTCCGAAACACGTCAAACGACGTCCAATTTCAACCAAACTTTACAGAAAGTGCTTAAACCACATATAAGACTTGTACCCGACCCCGGAACCAAAATACGGGCCCGATACCACAGTCTCTTACTCAAATTTCATTTCCAATTTCCTTAATAATTTCAGAAAAACAATTTTACTCAAAAATTCATTTCTCGGGCTTGGAACCTCGGAATTCGATTCCGGGCATACGCCCGAGTCCCATATTTTTCTACGGACCCTCCGGGACCGTCAAATTACGGGTCCGTGTCCGTTTACCCAAAATGTTGACCGAAGTCAAATATATTCATATTAATATCAAAACTTAGCATTTTTCACACAGAATTCATATTTAAGCTTTCCGGCTACGCGCCCGAACTGCGCACACAAATCGAGGCAACCCCAAATGAGGTTTTCAAGGCCTCGGAAGCACGGAATGAATAAGAAAATAGGTGATGACCCTTTGGGTCGTCACATTCTCCACCTCTAAAACAACCGTTCGTCCTCGAACGGACAAAAGAAAGAAGTACCTGAGTCGGGGAAAAGATGGGGATAACGGCTCCGCATATCAGACTCGGACTCCCAGGTTGATGCCTCAGGAGGCTGACCTCTCCACTGAACACGAATAGAAGGAAAACTCTTGGATCTCTACTGATGAACCTGCTGGTCTAGAATAGCTACCGGCTCTTCCTCATAGGACAAATCCTTGTCCAACTGGACAGTGTTGAAGTCAAACACGTGGGCTGGATCGTCGTGATACCTCCGAAGCATGGATACATGAAAAACTGGATGCACGGCTGATAAGCTAGGCGGCAATCCAAGTCTGTAAGCCACCTCTCCCACTCGATCGAGAATCTCAAATGGACCAATGTACCTAGGGCTAAGCTTGCCCTTCTTCCCAAATATCATCACGCCCTTCATAGGCGACACTCGGAGCAATACCCGCTCACCAACCATGAAAGCTACATCTCGAACCTTACGATCTGCATAGCTCTTTTGCCTGGACTGATCTGAACGAAGCCTATCCTGAATGATCCTGACCTTGTCCAAGGCCTCCTGAACCAAATCCATACTTATCAACCGAGCCTCTCCCGGCTCAAACCATCCAATCGGAGACCGATACCGCCTACCATACAAAGCCTCATAAGGAGCCATCAGGATGATCGACTGGTAGCTGTTGTTGTAGGCAAACTCCGCTAAAGGCAAGAACTGATCCCATGAACCTCCAAAGTCAATAACACAAGCCCGGAGCATATCCTCTAAAATCTGAATGGTCCGCTCGGACTGACCGTCCGTCTGGGGATGGAATTCTATGCTCAACTCGACCCGTGTGCCCAACTCTCGCTGAACTGTTCTCCAGAAGCGCGAGGTAAACTGCGTACCCCGGTCCGAAATGATAGACGCTGGCACACCATGAAGGCGAACAATCTCCCGGATATAAATCTCAGATAATCTCTCGGATGAATAGGAGATTGCCACAGGAATGAAATGCGCTGACTTGGTCAGCCTATCCACAATGACCCAAACTGCATCGAACTTCTTCCGAGTCAACGGAAGTCCGGTAACAAAGTCCATAGTGATCCTCTCCCACTTCCACTCGGGAAGCTCAATCCTCTGAAATAAACCACCAGGCCTCTGATGCTCATACTTAACCTGCTGACAATTCAAACACCGAGCCACATATGCAAGAATATCCTTCTTCATTCTACGCCACAAATAATGTTGCCACAAATCTTGGTACATCTTCGCGGCGCCCGGATGAATAGAGTACCGGGAACTATGGGCCTCCTCTAAGATCAACTCTCGAAGTCCATCCACATTGGGTACACAAACTCTCCCCTGCAATCTCAAAACTCCATCTGCATCTAAGGTAACATGCCTGGCGCCTCCGCGCTGCATCGTGTCTCTAAGGACACACAAATGGGGATCATCTAACTGCCGATCACGGATACGCTCCAATAATGAAGAGCGAACGACCGTGCAAGCTAATACTCTGCTAGGCTCAAAAATATCCAACCTCACAAATTGATTGGCCAAAGCCTGAACATCCAAAGCAAGCGGCCTCTGACTGACCGGAATATAAGCAAGACTGCCCATACTGGCTGACTTCCTACTCAAAGCATCGGCCACCACATTGGCCTTCCCCGGATGATATAAAATGGTGACATCATAGTCTTTCAATAACTCCAACCACCTCATCTGCCTCAAATTCAACTCCTTTTGCTTGAACAAGTACTGAAGACTCTTGTGGTCGGTGAACACCTCACATGCCACGCCATACAAATAGTGCCTCCAAATCTTCAAGGCGTGAACTATGGCTGCCAACTCCAAATCATGAACCGGATAGTTTTTCTCATGTATCCTCAACTATCTCGAAGCATAGGCAATGACCTTGCCGTCCTGCATCAACACTGCTCCAAGCCCAACACGGGAAGCATCATAATAAACGGTATAGGGCCCTAAACCTGTGGGCAAAACCAGCACCGGTGCCGTAGTCAATGCTGTCTTGAGCTTCTGAAAGCTCGCCTCACACTCATTCGACCATCTGAACTGAGCACCCTTCTGGGTCAGCTTGGTCATCGGGGCTGCAATAGATGAAAATCCCTCCACGAACCGATGATAGTAGCCCGCCAACCCTAAGAAACTCCGAATCTCTGTAGTTGATGCTGGTCTAGGCCAGTTCTTGACTGCCTCAATCTTCTTCGGGTCCACCTGAATACCCTCTGCTGATACAACGTGACCCAGAAATGCAACTGAATTTAGCCAAAACTCACACTTGGAGAACTTGGCATATAGCTGACTATCCCTCAGAGTCTGAAGAACCACTCTAAGGTGCTGCTCATGCTCTTCTTGGCTGCGGGAGTACACCAAAATATCATCAATAAATACTATCGCGAACATGTCAAAATATGGCCTGAACACTCGGTTCATCAACTCCATAAACGCTGCTGGGGCATTGGTCAACCCAAATGACATGACCAAGAACCCATAATGCCCATACCGAGTACGGAAAGCTGTCTTAGGGACATCGGATGCCCTAATCCTCAACTGATGGTAGCCAGACCGTAAGTCGATCTTGGAAAATACCCTGGCACCCTGAAGCTGGTCGAACAAATCATCAATCCTCGGCAGTGGATACTTATTTTTAATCGTTACCTTGTTCAATTGCCGGTAATCAATACATATTCTCATTGACCCATCCTTCTTCTTGACAAACAACACCGGCGCACCCCAAGGAGAGACACTGGGTCTAATGAAACCCTTCTCAAGCAAATCCTGCAACTGGTCCTTTAACTCCTTCAGCTCCGGCGGGGCCATACGATATGGCGGGATAGAAATGGGCTAGGTGCCCAGAGCCAAATCAATACAGAAATCAATGTCCCTGTCGGGTGGCATACCCGGCAGGTCTGAAGGGAAAACATCTGGAAACTCCCGGACAATAGGCACAGAATCTATATGAGGAACCTCAGCACAGGAATCACGAACATAGGCCAAATAGGCCAGACACCCCTTCTCAACCATACGTCGATCCTTCACGTACGAAATGACGCTGCGGGTAGAGTAACCTGGAGTGCCTCTCCACTCTAAACGAGGCATGTCCAGCAAAGCTAAGGTCACAGTCTTGGCATGGCAGTCCAAGATAGCGTGATAGGGTGATAACCAGTCCATACCTAGAATGATATCAAAGTCAACCATATCTAAGAGCAACAAGTCTACACGGGTCTCAAGACCCCCAATCACTACAACACACGAACGATGGACTTGATCGACTACGATAGAGTCCCCCACCGGGGTAGACACATATACAGGAACACCCAATGCATCACTAGGCATGACCAAGCATGGTGCGAAATAAGATGAAACATAAGAATATGTAGACCCTGGATCAAATAGTTCCGAAGCATCTCGATCATAAACCAGAACCGTACATATGATGACTGCATCTGAAGCCTCAGCCTCGGGCCGGGCCTGAAGAGCATAACAATGGGGCTGGGCCCCATCACCCTGAACCGTATCCCTAGGTCGATCTGTTGCTAGCTGACCTCCACCCCTGACGGTCTGAGCTCCACCTCTATGACCTCTACCTCCACCTCTAATACCTATACCCCCGCCTTTAGCTGGTTGGGCTGGCTGTGGAGCACCTGGTGCCTGAACCATGGCACGAGAACCCTAGTGCGGAGAACTGCTCGATGCTCGAGGGCAAAATCTGGCAATATGACCCGTGTCACCACAAGTGTAGCAAGCCCTCGGCTGCTGAGTCTGATGTCCCTGTCGACCTGAATGCCCTCCGCGGAAACTCTAAAGTGGCGGTGCGCTGATAGGAGCTAGCGATGCACTGAATGACTGCTGATCCGAATAATGCCCAGGGAAACCACGATCACCTGGGGCACCCTGAGAAACCTGGAGGGCTGACTGGAAAGGCCTGGAAGGCTGAACCCTCTCATAAGAATCCCTGCCTCCAGATGAGGCACCACTGAATCGGCCTGAGTGACGGGGTCTCTTGTCTGCTCTATGACCACCCCCCTGTGGAAAAACCATCTCGATCCTCCGAGCCACATTAGCCGCCTCCTGAAAAGTAATATCACTCCCCGCCTCTCTGGCCATCTGAAGATGAATAGGCTGGATCAAACCATCAATAAATCTCCTCACCCTCTCCCTCTCAGTGGGGAGTATGACAAGAGCATAGCGAGCTAGATCGATAAACCTGGTCTCATAGTGAGTGACCGTAATGGACCCCTACTGGAGGCGCTCAAACTGCCTCCGATAAGCATCCCTCTGAGTAACGGGGAGAAACTTCTTCAGAAACAACTCTGAAAACTGATCCCAAGTCAAAGACGACGACCCTACTGGTCTGGCTAAACAGATTTCCCTCCACCAAGTCTTGGCGGATCCAGACAGACGAAAGGCAGCAAAATTTACTCCATTGGACTCTACAATTCCCATGTTCCGAAGAACCTCATGGCAGTTATATAAGAAATCCTGGGGGTCCTCAGAAGAAGCACCGCTGAATGTAGCAGTGAAGAGCTTGGTAAACCTGTCCAACCTCCACAAAGCATCTGCTGACATAGCCGCTCCATCGCCGGTCTGAGCAACTACCCCCGGCCGAACTGCCATAGCTGGCTGAACCACTGGAATCTGACCCTGGGCAGCTACCTGCTCCGGAGTACGTGTAGCAAGAGCTGGGCTCCTCCTCCAGCCTGAGAAGTGGCTGGTGCTACAGGAAGCAATTCTGCTCGGGTGACACTCTCCATGAGGCCCACCAACCGGACCAAAGCATCCTGAAGCACTGGGGTAGCAATAAACCCCTTTGGGACCTGAGCTGGGCCCACCGGAACCGCTGCGGCTGGGGCCGGAACCTCCTCCTCAAAGTCAACCTGAGGCTCCGCCGCTGGTGCTGCTGCTTGGGGCTGAGCTTTGCCCCTACCTCGGGCTCTAGCACGGGCTCGTCCTCGCCCTCTGACCCTAGCGGGAGCTGCTTGGGGCTCGGACTGCTGATCGGTAGATGAAGAAGCGCGTGTTCTCGCCATCTGCGAAAGAACAGAGTGGAAATCCAATTAGCATTGAGAAACAGAACCGCACGACTAGAAAGAACAAATGTGAAACTTTTCCTAACTCTGTAGCCTCTAGGGGATAAATACAGACGTCTCCGTACTGATCCCTCAGACTCTACCAAGTTTGTCCGTGAGTTCTGAGACCTATGTAACCTAGTGCTCTGATACCAACTTGTCACGACCCGGATTTTCCACCCTCAGGAGTCGTGATGGCGCCTACTCGTAGTAGCTAGGCAAGCCAAATTAATTACTTTTCCATTAATAAACAATCTTTTTAACAATTTATGGTAACAATATAAAACAACGAGATTAAATAATAGCGGAAGTCTTAATTATAGAAACTGAATAAAACACGGAATAGTCAATATAAGCCTCTACCCAAGACTGGTGTCACAAGACTCACGAACTGCTAAGAATTTCTAAATACAAGGGTCTGAAAGAACACATCAGCTGTTTGTCTCGAATACAAAGAGGCAATAGTCTAAAAGAGAGAATAAGAGAGAGACGCCGAGCCTGTGGACGCCTGCAAGGCTACCTCGGGTCTCACGATGCTGAAAGCCAGCTCCCGTGCTAATGCTGCTGTTGCTGCTCGAAACCTGGACCTGTGCAAAAAAATGCACAGAGTGTATCATCAGCACAACCGACCCCATGTGCTGGTAAGTGTCTAGCCTAACCCCGGTGAAGTAGTGACGAGGCTAGACCAGACTACCACATAAACCTGTGCAATTTCATATATATAATACATATATATATATATATATATATATATATACAGCGAAATCGAAATAAAAAACAGATGAACAATATGGGAGTGGAAGCATGATGTGGGAGTATAATAATTTCCAAATAAGAGTCGTCCTGTAATAAAGGAATACATCACAACTCAATAATAGGTAATGAAACAGAATTCAACCAGTGCACGGCATCACCCTTCGTGCTTTTACTCTTGTCCTCTCCAAGCGATAACATGTGCACGGCATCACCCTTCGTGCTTTTACTCTCATTCCTCACATATATCAATAGAATCGGCACGGAATGGTACATCGTGCAGCACGGCATCACCCTTCGTGCTTTAACACTCTTTCTCATAATAAGCAGCAATGCACGGCATCACCCTTCGTGCTTTACACTCTTTCCTTACCATAAAAAAACAGTGCACGGCATCACCCTTCGTGTTTTACCACTCTTCCTCACCCAATCAACAATCACAAACAAGAGCAAGGGAATAAATAAACAATAACGGAGATCCCGGCAAGGGAACATAAATCATTAACTCTTTCCTTTCTTTCACTTTCATCTCATAGTTCACATAATCACTTGAGCCAATGCTCCAAAGAGTTACTTATCTCATATACCTTTACAATTTGTATTTCAACCCGAGCCAATGCTCCACGAGGTTTCAAGGTCACAATTCCTTTCACAAGGTCTTTATAACATATAGAAGTCATCATATAAGCATGGAAGGCATAACAACAACCAAACTATTCGCAAATAAGGACTCACGGTCATGCTAGACACCAATGTATAGATACTCGTCACCATGCCTATACATCGTACTCGACAATTAGCAAGTTACAAATAAGACTCAACTCCTATTCCCTCAAGCTAGGGTTAAACCAAACACTTACCTCGATGCCTTGAACTCAACTCAAGCCTCAACTATAGCTTTACCCCGAAACTCCACCTCCAATCCGCACGAATCTAGCCACAAATTACTTAATTACATTAATAAACACTAAATGAATCAATTTGAATGCATAAAATGAATTTCCCAAGGTTTTTCCAAAAAATTCCAAAATCGCCCCTGGGCCGACGTGCTCAAAACCCGAGGTTCGAACCAAAACCCGGTAACCCATTCCCCCACGAACTCAAATATGTAATTTGTTTTGAAATCGGACCTCAAATCGAAGTCCAAATCCCCAATTTTAGAAAAACCTAGGTTCTACCCAAAACCCTCAATTTCACCCATGAAAATCATGGAAGGATTGAAAGAAATGAGTAAAAACCAACTTACAAATGATTTAGGATGAAGCTTGTTCTTGAAAAATCGCCCAAGGAGTTGTGTTTTGAAAGTGGGGTGAAAAATGGTCTAAAATTCGGCTAAGTACAAAATATGCAGGTTGCAGATGTGGGAAATGCGAACTGGGATTTACAATTGCGAACTCCGACCTGCTACTTTGGGAATTGCGAACAAAAGTTCGCATTTGCGAACCATTGGCTTATTTGGGGACTTCGCATTTGCGAACAAAAGTGTCGCATTTGCAGAAGTTCCAGCTTTCGCATTTGCGATGCTATGATCGCATTTGCGATCCCTGTGCAATGTGGGCACCTTCGCATTTGCGAAGGGTTTTTCGCATTTGCGAGCCAGGCTTCGCAAATGCGAAGCCTGCAGGTCAGATCACATCAGCAATTTTCCAAGTTCAAAAATGCACTCTGTGGCCTATCCAAAACTCACCTGAGCCCTCGGGGCTCCAAACCAAATATACACACAACCTCAAAAATATCCTACGGACTTACTCGTGCGATCAAATCACCAAAATAACATCAAAAACAACGGATCAAGCCTCAAAACTCATGATTTCTTCCAAATTTTCATAAAACATCAATTTTCCATTTTAAGTCCGAAACACGTCAAACGACGTCCGATTTAACCCAAACATTATAGAAAGTGCTTAAACCACATATAAGACTTGTACCCGGCGCCGGAACCAAAATACGGGCCCGATACCACAGTCATCTACTCAAATTTCATTTACAATTTCCTTAATAATTTCAAAAAAACAATTTTACTCAAAAATTCATTTCTCGGGCTTGGAACCTCGGAATTCGATTCCGGGCATACGCCCGAGTCCCATATTTTTCTACGGACCCTCCGGGACCGTCAAATCACGGGTCCGGATCCATTTACCCAAAATGTTGACCGAAGTCAAATATATTCATATTAATATCAAAATTTAGCATTTCTCACACAGAATTCATAGTTAAGCTTTCCGGCTACGCGCTCGGACTGCACACGCAAATCGAGGCAACCCTAAATGAGGTTTTCATTGCCTTGGAAGCACGGAATGAATAAGAAAATAGGTGATGACCCTTTGGGTCTTCACACCTCAATATCTCAAAAGGGCCAATAAACCTCAGACTCAACTTTCCCTTCTTCCCAAATCTCATAACGCCCTTCATAGGCAAAACCCGAAGCAGAACCCGCTCTCCAACCATGTAGGAAACATTACGAACCTTCCAGTCCGCGTAACTCTTCTGTCTGGACTGGGCTATACGGAGTCTATCCTGAATCACCTTGACTCTCTCCAAAGCATCAGGAACCAAGTCTGTGCCCAATAATCTAGCCTCACGTGGCTCGAACCAACCCACCGGAGATCTACATCGCCTACCATATAAGGCCTCGTACGGTGCCATCTGAATGCTGGACTGATAGCTGTTGTTGTAGGCAAACTCCGCCAATGGCAAGAACTGATCCCAAGAACCTCCAAACTCAATCACACATGCACGGAGCATATCCTCAAGAATCTAAATAGTGCGCTCGGACTGTCCATTCGTCTGAAGGTGAAATATTGTGCTCAACTCCACCCGAGTACCCAACTCCTACTATACGGCTCTCCAGAATCGCGATGTGAACTGAGTAACTCTGTCTGAAATGATGAAAACTGGAATACAATACAGATGGACAATCTCCCGGATATAAATCTCCGCCAACCGCTCCGAGGAATAGGTAGTACACACAGGGATGAAATGCACGGACTTGGTCAGCTGATCCACAATAACCCAAATGGCATCGAACTTCTTCAAAGTCCGTGGGAGCCCAGATACGAAGTCCATGGTGATCCGCTCCCACTTCCACTCCGGAATCTCTATCTGCTGAACCAATCCACCCGGTCTTTGGTGCTCATACTTCACCTGCTGACAATTAAGGCACCGAGCTACAAACCCAACTATATCCTTCTTCATCCGCCTCCACCAGTAGTGCTGCCTCAAATCCTAATACATCTTCGCGGCACCCGGATGAATAGAATACCGCGAACTGTGGGCCTCCTCTAGAATCAACTCCCGAAGCCCATCAACATTGGGTACACAAACTCGACCCTGCATCCTCAATACTCCGTCATCACCTAAAGTCACATCTCTAGCATCGCCATGCAACACTTTGTCCTTGAGGACAAGCAAATGAGGGTCATCAAACTGACGCTCCCGGATACGATCAAACAAGGAAGACCGAGAGCAAGCTAGAACCCGACTGGGCTCTGAAAGATCCAATCTCATAAATTGGTTGGCTAAGTCCAGAACATCCATCGCCATAGGCCTCTCTGCTGCTGGTAAATAAGCCAAACTCCCCAAAATCTGTGCTCGGCAGCTCAAAGCATCGGCCACCACATTGGCCTTGCCTGGGTGATACAAGATAGTGATATCATAATCCTTCAGCAGCTCTAGTCATCTCCTCTGACGCAAATTAAGGTCCTTCTGCTTGAACAGATGCTGCAAACTCCGGTGATCAATATGTATCTCACAAGGCACACCGTACAAGTAATGGCGCCAGATCTTCAAGGCATGTACAATGGCAGCTAACTCAAGATCATGGACAGGAATTCTTCTCATGTATCTTCAACTGTCTGGACGCGTAGGCAATCACCCTACCGTCCTGCATCAATACCGCTCTAAGGCCAACTCTCGAGGCATCACAATAGACAGTATAAGACCCCAAACCGGTAGGCAATATCAAAACTGGGTTGTAGTCAAGGCTGTCTTGAGCTTCTGAAAGCTCTCCTCGCACTCTTCCATCCAGTGGAACGGAGCACCCTTCTGGGTCACACTGGTCATAGGTGCTGCAATAGATGAAAACCCCTGAACAAATCGACGGTAATAACCCGCCAAGCCAAGAAAACTACGGATCTCTGTAGCTGATGATGGTCTGGGCCAACTCCGCACGGCCTCCACTTTCTTCGGATTTACCTGAATACCCTCTCTCGAGACCACATGACCCAAGAACGCCACAGAATCCAACCAAAACTCATATTTTGAGAACTTAGCATACAATTTCTTCTCTCTCAAGGTCTGGAGCACTGTTCTCAGGTGCTGCTCATGATCTTCCCGACTCCGGGAATATACCAGAATGTCATCAATAAAAATGATCACGAATGAATCAAGATATGGCCGGAAAACACTGTACATCAGATGCATGAAAGCGGCTGGGACATTAGTCAGCCCAAATGACATAACAAGGAACTCGTAGTGACCATACTGAGTCCTGAAGGCAGTCTTTGGGATATCTGGCTCTCGAATCTTCAACTGATGATAGACTGAACGTAGATCAATCTTAGAAACAAGCACCCTGTAACTGGTCAAACAGGTCATCAATACGGGGCAAAGGATAACAGTTCTTCACTATCACCTTATTCAACTGGTGATAATAAATACACATACGCATAGAACCATCCTTCTTCTTCACAAATAATACAGGAGCACCCCAAGGCGATACACTAGGCCGAATGAAACCCTTATCAAGTAATTCTTGCAACTGTTCCTTCAACTCAGGAGAAGTCATACGGTACGGAGGAATAGAAATGCGCTGAGTGCCCGGCAACAAATCAATGCCAAAATCAATGTCTCTATCGGGTGGCATGCCCGGAAGGTCAGCTGGAAACACATCAGGGAAATCCCGTACTACTGGGACTGAATCAACAGAAGGAGTATCCATACTGACATCTCTCCCATAAGCTAAATACGCATCACAACCTTTCTCAACCATACGCTGAGCCATAAGGAAAGAAATAACTCTACCGGGAGTGTGACCTAAAGCACCCCTCCACTCAACGCGTGGTACACCTGGCATGGCCAGTGTCACGATTTTGGCGTGACAATCAAGAATATCATAATGGGGCGACAACCAGTCCATGCCCAAGATAATATCAAAATCAACCATGCTGAGTAATAATAAATCGGCTATGGTCTCAAAACCACCAAGAACAACCAAACATGACCGATAAACGCAGTCCACAACAAGAGAATCTCCCACAAGAGTAGAAACATAAACTAGGGAACTCAAAGAATCCCGAGGTACACCCAAATGCGGAGCAAAATAAGAAGAACACATAAGAATAAGTGGAGCCTGGATTGAATAGAACCGATGCATCTTAGTGACAGACCAAGATAGTACCTGTGATGACAGAATCGGAGGCGACAACCTCAGTACGGGCTGGAAGAGCATAGTATATGGCCTGGCCTCCCCCTCGAGGACGACCTCTACCTCCCCGACCTCCACCTCTAGCTAGCTGGGCAGGTGGAGTAGCAACTGGTGTAGTGATCATAGCCTGAGAACTCTGCGGGGTGCGCTGCGACTGAAGGGTCTGTGGGGGTGCAGCCCTCCCAAATCTAGGGCAATCCCTCACCACATGGCGTGTGTCACCACACTCAAAACAAGCTCTAGGAGGACGCGGCGGCTGTGACTGGCTCGAGCCAGGTCTGCTGGACTGACCACTGAAGTACACCGCGCAGGAGGCGCATAATAAGGCTCCTGAGGCCTCGGTGGGGCTGGAACACCACTAGCTGCTGGAAGAGCTGAATCAACGGGGCGACTCATATGACCCCTACCATGACGACCTGCAGCTGGGGCACGGGCACCAGAATGATGGCCTGATTCTCGAGACTTCTCGGCCTCCCTCTCCTCTCTGTCCCTAGCATACATACCCTCAATCCTCCTAGCAATGCTCACCACCTGCTGATAAGATATATCCATCTCTAACTCACGATCCATGCTAGATCTGATGCTGGGAATAAGCCCCTCAATGAACCGGTGAACCTTCTCACGAACTGTAGAAACCAAAGCTGGTGCATGTCTAGCCAAGTCAGTGTAACGGACAGCATACTCCGAGACAGTCATGGCACCCTGGAGCAAATGCTCAAACTCCATGTGCCAGGCGTCCCTAAGACTCTAGGGGACATACTCCCTCGTGAACATATCTGAAAACTGGGCCCAAGTCAGGGAAGCTGCCTCATCCGGACTGTCTAACTCATAAGCATGCCACCGCTGATAGACGGCTCCTCGAAGCAAGAAAGTAGTGAAGGAAACCCCGCTCGATCCTGATATGCCCATAGTACGGAGGATACGGTAGCACTCCTTAAGAAATCCAAGGTCATCCTCTGAGGCTAGTCCGCTAAAAGTCGGAGGCCGATACTTCTTGAACCTCTCAAGCCTCTTCTGCTCCTCCTCTGAAGCTACTGCCCTCTCCTCAGGCTGAGCTGGGGCCACCGGATGTACAGGAATAGCCTCTAGGACCTGATCAGTATGCACTCGCTGCTCAGGAATGCGGGCGGCGGGAGTCTGTACTCCTCCCCCAGCCTGGGATATAGCTGCAGCAAGGGGAAGCAACCCTGCCTGAGCTAGAGTGGTGTACATAGTCATAAACTGTGCTAAGGTCTTTTGAAGTGCTAGAGTAGTAGTGGCAGAAGCATCAGGTGTCTGGACTCCGGCTGGTACTGCTGGTGGCACCTCAGCGGCAGCTCTCGCGGGTGCTCTGGCTGTACCACGAGCGCGTCCTCGACCTCTACCCCGGCCCCGACCTCTGATGGCTCCAGTAGGGGGAGCGGGTGCCTGGTCATCTCGAGTACCACGTGTCCTCACCATCTGTGAGAGAATAGAAGACAGAAGTTTAGAATTGTGATATCAAAAATCTCGCACGACAAGGAAATCAAACGAAATGGAATTTTCCTAACAGTTACATAGCCTTTCGTAGATAAGTACAGACGTCTCCGTACCGATCAGCGAGACTCTAATAAACCGACTTATGATTCATCACTCCTATGAACCTAGCGCTCTGATACCAACTTGTCACGACCCCGGTTCGCCCTCCGTGAACCATCGTGACGGCACCTAGTCTCTACGACTAGGTAAGCCTAAATTGTGGAAGAAAACCAAAATTTGCGAAAGTAAAACAATTTAAAACAGAAATAAAGGAATAAACAGCGTTTAAATGTGCCGCTCGGCATACACCATATTTAATTCTCAAAACTAACATATAAATCCAAGACCCAGAAACCCATGAATCACAAGCTAAGAAGTACTACATAGCTCTAACTCCAGATTGTTTAACAAGAACTGAAATATAGAAGGCTAGTACTAAACAGCAAGAATAAAAAGAGACTCCTCGGTCTACGGACGCGGCAGATATACCTCGAAGTCTCCGTAGAATCACCTCGCCTCAAGGATGGTAAGTCTGAGTAGATGTACCTGGATCTGCACATGAAAAACATGCGCAGGAAGGGCATGAGTACACCACAGCGGTACTCAGTAAGTGCCAAGCCTAACCTCGGTTGGGTAGTGACGAGGAAGGTCAGGGCCCTACTGAGATTAAATAGATTATAAAAATTCAACAGTGTAGATAAGAACAATATAATTAAGTGCAGCTGTGAAAGTATCACAGGATATAAAGGTAACTACGACTAATACAGAGGCAAAAACAATCACAAGGAAGAAAACCGGGGATCTCTTGGTATCCCGAGGATCTCTCGGTATCCTCAATATATTTCAGGGATCTCTTAGTATCCTTAATATATGCCGGGGATCTCTTGGTATCCCGAAGATCTCTTAGTATCCTCAATAGGTACGTGCCAGGGATCTCTCGGTATCTCGCACCTCAGCTTGATCATAAATAAGTACAGGGGGTCTCCTGGGATGCCTTCCCGTAGCCCCAAAATAAAACGCACAACAACAGCAAAAAGAAATACTCAATTAAGCTCAACTTTGTACCAAGACAAAATAGATAATTCTAACCTAGCATGCTTCACGTAATACAAATAAGGCATTTAAGGCAAGTAGAGCAATTTAGTCAATTAGACATGCTTGGCTAAACTAACAGCAGGATAAATTTCCAAGTAGTGTAAGCAAGAAAAAGGAAGAACACAATTCAAGACTATTTTTAATGAAAAACCGGATTTCCAGCAATTAGAACAAGTACGTGCTCGTCACCTCACGTACAAGGTATTTCAGTTATCACAATAATAGTCCTAAGGGGAAAGGTCCCCCACACAAGGTTACACAAGCCACTTACCTCGAACCGGCTCAAATGTCAACCTGAAACCACGTTCTTGCCACGGGTATCCGACTCCAAATGGCCCAAATCTATTCAATTAAATTTCATAATGTAAATAACACTTCAAGTAACTGATTCTACAATTAAATTCTAAGCTAATACACGAAATTAGGTAAAATGACCAAAACGCCCCTCGGGCCCACGTCTCGGAATCGAGTGAAATTTATATTTCCGGAATCCTCACACTCTCACGAGTTCATACATACCAAGAACACTGAAATCGGAGCCCAAATGACCCCTCAAATTCTTATTTCAAGTCTCTTAAATCTCAAGCCCTAATTCTTCCATTTTAGAACTAGCTTCCATGATTTACTAGGTAGATTTCACATTAGAAATGAGTTTTAAGACCAAGAATCTTACCTCCAAGTGATTCCCTTCGAAACCCTCTTCAATGCCCTCCAAAGAGCTCCAAAAACGATTAAAATGGTGAAAATAAACTTCAAAGTCGCGGAACCCCTTTTAAAAAATAATGCCCAACAGTTTTCGCACCTGATGCGGTCCCGCTTCTGCGGAACAAATGTCGCATCTGCGATTTCCCACTTGAAGGCCAAAATCCGCATATGCGGCCTTTTACCCGCAGGTGCGGTACCGTTTATACGGAAAATATACCGCATCTGTGGTTCCTGAAGAGATGGCCAAAATTCCGCTTCTGCGGCGCCGCACCTGCGGAACCCAAACCGCAGGTGCGGTTATGACAGCACCAGCAGTTGAAGCTGCAACTTAAACACCAAAATTTCCTCCGTCAACCATCCGAATTCACCCCGAGGCCCCTGGGACCTCAACCAAAGGCACCAACAAGTCACAAACCACTACCCAAACCTGTACCAATCCTTAAAACACCTAAAACAACATCGAAACCTTGAATTAATCATGGATTTAAGCCTAAGAACTCCAAAATCCTCAAAAATATGCTTTCGATCAAAAATTCTATCAAACCTCGTCCGAACGACCTGAAATTTTGCACACACGTCACTTTCAACCCTACGGAGCTACTCCAACTTCCGGAATTCCACTCTGACCCTCGGATAAAAATCTCACTATCGAACAGGAAACTTCAAAATTCGACCTTTCGGCATTTCAAGCCTAAATTAGCTACAGACCTCCAAAGCACAATCTGACCATGCCCCTAAACTCGAAATCACCCAACGGAGCTAACGGAACCATCGGATTTTCATTCCGAGGTCGTCTTCACACTGTTCTGCCTACGATCAACTTTCCAACACTTAAGCTCTCATTAGGGACTAAGTGTCCCAAAACTCTCCGAAATTCAAAACCGACCATTCCGGCAATTCAAGATAACAGAAATAAACTTGGGGAAAGCAGTTATAGGGGATCGGGGCATAAATTCTAAAAACGACCGGCCGGTCATTACAATATTAGTTTGTGTCCCTTTCTTATATAGTAGATGATTTAGTGTATAGAGTTTAGATTATACACGGAAGATTAAATCATCGGTTCCTATAAGTATAAAGTTTGAGTTCATAATCTAATGATGGAATTGGACAAACCATCATGGATGATTGTAGCATAAGATTAAAAATAATTTATCTTGATTATGGGAATGGTTTAATTCCAACTTCTTGTGCTAGTACATTTTGTATGTATTGAACGGACAAAGTAGAGATAAAAATTTTATACTGGCTTAATAAAATAAATTCTCTAGCCATTAATGTACTTATACTCTTAATCTTGATATTATTATTATTAGTTGTGTACATTATTATTGTTTTGATATATTCAAAGGCGAGATTCTTTCGTGGGTCAATATGCCTGGTATATTGGATAATAATAATATACAATGGTGAAGTAATAGTTAGTTTATGGAATCCATGTCATGGTATAGAGATTGATGATACACCCTTATGAAAGCTTATAAGTTTTTGTCACGACCCAAAATTCACTAAGGATTGTGATGGCGCCGGACACCATTGTAAGGCAAGCCAACACTAATTAACTAACAGCTTCTTGTTTTAGATAACTCTTAATTTACTTCTTTTATGTATTTAAACAATAAAGAATAAGTTCCACTGAATAAATAAAAATATCTTTAACAATTTCAAATTCTGAATAATTCCATGGACATCCAGACCCAGTGTCACAAGTGCATGAGCAATTACTAAGAGGATCGAAATCAGTACAATCACTGTCCGGTATACAAATTGGACAGAAGTAAATACAATATGCTGGAAGAGACTATACTGGCTGCGGGTCGCCTCGAGAAATGCAGCTCACCTAGTCTTCGTATCATCCATGCTGCTACGCCCAGTAGGCCGCTAGAAATACCTGTACCTGTGTAACAAAATGCACAGCAAGTGTATCATGAGTACGAAAATAACGTGTACTCAGTAAGTATCTCGCGTAATCTCGAAGAAGTAGAGACGAGAGGTCGACTTCGACACTTACTAGTGCTCAAATAATGATAAATCGATAATGTAACAAATTGAGGATTTATATAAGCATGATTATGATTCAATAACATGAAGCAAGTAAGCAATTCTTTCTTTTATAGGAAATTCCCAAATCCCTTTTCATCATTTATACATTTGTTCTCCAACCGGGAAACAAAAATATCACTTCAATAAAATTCAAGGCAAGCAATACAAGCATGCGCAAATCATGTCAAGGACGTACGGTCCGATCCAACAATATTTAAACTGTGTACTACCAGAGGGTCGAATGGCGCGAACCATAGATGCATCTATTACCCCGCTCGCGAATCATACATGCGACACGGTCAAACATAAATAAAAAATCACCCTGCTCGCGAATCATACATGCGACGTAGGTACACATAGAAACACATACTCAAACAGTCATTCAAGACATTCATCGAGGAGACAATTATTCGAGGAGGTGTAAATTTCTCTTTTTACAAGCCATGAAAATGAAGTTTTACTCTTTTAGAAAATCATTTGCCACTTCGGTATTATTTAAGAAATTTAAACTATCAATAAGGTTACAATTATCACAAGTATAACATGATTTTGGATCCTAGACTACCGGACATAAGCATGATAGTAGCTACGCACGGACTCTCGTCATCTCGTACGTACGTAGCCCCCACAAATAGGAGCACATAACCAATTAACTCACCTATGGGGACAATTCCCTCTTACAAGTTAGAAAGGAGACTCACCTCGTTCCGAAGTTCCATAACCGGCATTTCACGCCCTTTCGAGGACTCAAATTGATGCACAACGCTCCAAAACTAGCCAACAATTATTCAAATCCATTAATATATGATCAACTACTCATAATAATCCAATTTATAACAATTCCTAACCCCGATCGAAAAGTTGGCAAAAATGCCCTCGGGCGCACGTGCCCAGACTCCGAAATTTTTGAAGATAAAGCTTACCCATCAACTCACGAACTCAAATATATAATTTTCTCTTAATTCCATGCCCAAAATCGTGGCAAAAATCCAAAATATAAATTCCTAGGTCTCCTACCAAAAAATCCACAATTTCTACCAAATTTTCATGCTAAAATCCATATATAATCCAAGTATTAACTCATAACCAGTAGAATCCACTAACCTCATGTTTGGTGGTGAAAATGGTACCTCAAAGTTGCTCCAAAATCGGCTCCAATGGAAGAAATGGGGTTGGAATGAACCCAACCCCCGATTCAACAGAACTCTCTGCCTCCAGTATTTTCACACCTACGGTCCCTTGACTTCTTCTGCGGTTCCGCAGGTGCGGCCTTTCTACCGCTCCTGCGGATTCTCACCAGGCCCCCCTTTTCCGCTTCTGCGCCTCAACCACCGCAGGTGCGGTCCCGCTTCTGCGGCTACATGACCGCATCTGCGGTCTCCTCACTTCTGGTCAAAACCGCATCTGCACCCCTCCTAGCCGCTTCTGCGGCTCCGCACCTGCGGCCCAATTCTCGCAGGTGCGGTTACACCAGAAGGCAGCAGCTTCAGCTCTTCCTCCAAATTCCAATTCGATCCGTTAACCACCCGGAATTCACCCGAGGCCCCCGGGACCCCGTCCAATCATACCAACCAGTCCCATAACACATTACGGAGTTGCTAGAGGCCTCAAATCACATCAAACATCGCTAGAATCATGAATCGACCTCCAATCAAAGCTTAATGAACTTTAGAACTTCAAACTTCTACATTCGATGCTGAAACCTATCAAATGACGTCCGATTGACCTCAAATTTTGCACACAAGTCATATTTGACATTACGGACCTACTCCAACTTCCGAAATCAGAATCCGACCCCGATATCAAAAGTCCACTTCCAGTCAGACTTCTCATAAACCTTCAAATTTCTATCTTTAGCCAAATGACTCCAAAATGACCCACGGACCTCCGAATTCACTTCCGATCGCGCTCCCAACACCCGAATCACCATACGAAGCTATTCCCAGACTCGGAATCCCAAACGGACATTGATAACACTGAAATGCACTTCAACTCACACTTATGAAATTCTTCCACAAATGCTAACTTCCACAATAGGTGCCGAAACGTTTCCGGGTCTTCCAAAACCCGATCCGGATATACGCCCAAGTCCGAAATCATCATACGAACCTGCTGGAACCTTCGAATCCCTATTCCGAGGTCGTTTACTCAAAAATCTGATCTTAGCCAATTCTTTCAACTTAAAGCTACCGAAAATGAGAATTCTCTTTCCAAATCAACTCCGAACTTCCCTAAATTCAAATCCGACCGTGCGTACAAGTCATAATACTTGAAGTGAAGTCACTCATGGCCTCAAACTGCTGAACGACGCGCTAGAGCTCAAAACGACCGGTTGGGTCGTTACAATTTTCATGTGTAAACCCGGTCGATGGATTTTGTATCCGACACATAAAATAAGTTAATCGAAAGTCTAAAGGAAATAATCAATAAATTAAATCGTCAGTAATTTAATTTAATTGATTAGTATCTGAATCTTAACATGGGAAGTTAAATAAGATTTAATGGATGAATTTTGAAATTGAATAAGGACTGCAATTACGAATTTTAAGTGGAATAATTCGTAATTAATTAAGGTGGATATTTAATTTCGAAAATTATAAATTAATTCCATAATTGGAAGCCTTTTTAATTAAATTTTGTGGTCCCTGTTGTGACTAAATAATAGAAAATAAAGGAATCCTTTTTCTGGTGGAAAAGAAAACCTAACAGGTTTTGGAAAAGGGTTTTAACCCTTAAAACTTGTGCTATAAATACATAAGGTTTTCCACCTAGATGAAGAGAGAAAAAGGGGCCGAAATTTTCAGCCTTTTTCCTAGAAAAATTTTGCCTACACGAAATTACTATTTCTGGATATTATTTGGGTAACACAGTAGAAGACCGTGGAACGTTCGGAGATCGTGATCGTGTGGGTGGTTGAGATTTCATTGAGTTGCTGTGGAATTGGAGGCTCACGTGATAGAGGAGCTTTGTTCACGCTTCAAGAGGTAACCGTGAAATCCCGTTTATACTAGTTGTCTAGATTACATGTAATTTTGATACCGGGATTACTTCCGATGCGTATTGTAATCCACCACTTTGGTCTTGGAGTTTGACTGCCTTCACAAAATTTCTTTGTTCTTTCTTCCATTTTTTCTTTCATACAGAAAGATTAATTTTCTTGTTGTAGTCATTTGTACCTTCGTCATTAGCAATTGTCTCATATTTGAACTTAAATTTAGCGTAGCTTCATCATAAACCGGGTGTATTTTATGTGTTAAAATACTTTTGAAACATTAAAGTCCGAATCTGACACTACTTTTATTATGTTTAAAGTTACCTTTTATTATACTTTAGGTTGGAACTCTCTAAGGATTAAGGGTACATACAAGATAATATACTAACGCAAGAATATGAAACGATTTTAAATATGACAGAATAAATTAAACATTTCGTATAGTGAGAGCATATTTTTAATCTTGTAGTAACACGTTAATCTAAACACATTATATACAGTGTAAACCATAATTCGCTTAGCGGAAGCGGAAGAAACCACGGCTGGAGTTACAGGTCGATGGCGATTGTTACTGTTTAACCAAAAAATGGAATTTTGACTAAAGCTATAATTTAGAAGAACACGGGTTACTGATAGTCGCAAGAATGAATAAAAGAAAGCAATTCGGATAGCAAGAATATCATCAAAAGAAGACCAGTAAACCAAAGTATATTCAGATAATATTTCGTGTCCCCACAATTGTTTAGCCCCCTCCCTTTTATAGCTATTTTGGGGATATGTGTCTTGCCTTTGTCATAATAAGGCTATTATGGGCAATTAATGACATTGAATGCTACGTTACATAATCATTATACTTAAGACAGATTCTCTAACGTTTTCAGCATTTAATGCTTATTAAATACTGTATTTGGACTCTCATGTGTTGTCAGATTCATTCCCTTGATTCTTCTTGATTCTTGAACTTAAATGTTCTTGAATAGGTACGGGCGTTGAATCATTTGAATAATCGCTCATGCCTCTTCCTTTGCCTTTGCTCGTTTCCATTGCTACTCGTGACTCTTGGCTAGTTGTAATTTTTTGACCATTTGACCAGTCTACGTGTCACGACACGTCATCTCCATACTACTTTAATATGTAAACTCAATTTTTTCCAATACAGATAGTCCCCCACTTGCCATTTATTCATCAATTAAATATTTGGGAAGTGGATTTCATTAAAACGAGAATTTTTGTCACCATTAATGCTGTGACAGAATTGACGCTTCAATTATCACTTCCATTTAATGCGTTTCACACGTGTCTCATTCCTATTAGTTCTGCAGTTTTGCAGCACTTTTTTAGGCTTTCTTTTCGGCTTCCCTGTTTACGAAGTGTCAGTTATCATTATTATGGTCCTTCCATCATTGCACTTTTCCCTTTGACGGTTGCTTATCAGTATAAATATAATTTCTTTCTTTGTCTTTTACCTCATAAAGTTTACTGAACACTTTATTTCTCAAATCTCTGTTTGTTTCTTCCCCGTATCATCCTTCTTCATTATGTCTTCATCGAACCCTAACCCTAAAAGGGTTTCCATTGTTGATACCTTCCCTAGTGCTCCTAGTAGGGGCAGAAGGGGAGGTAGGCACCGTAGTTCAGGATCTGCACGAGGCTCTTCTGTTTTATCTCTTAGTTCTGGTCCTTCTTCTAGAACCAGAGGTTCCCTCTCTCAAAAATCTTCTTCTAGGGATAAAGAACCTTCTGAACCATTACGTGAGTCTTTAGTAGAAGAGATAGTCCCTACGGAACTATCTTTTTATCATGATAGGGAATCTCTTAGGAATCAGGTTTCTGCTTTAGATCGTGCTGATGTTTTTCCCACTCAAATTACAGAAATTTTGACTCCTGTAGTTCGTAAAGACTGCCATTGGAGTGATGACTTTCCCATTATAATCCCTAACCCAAATCAAAGAATTACCTCTTACTTAACGCATTTTCTTTTGTTTATATATACCCTTTCACTTTAGGGTTTAAACCAGCTATTGACACGGTTATTCTTGAGTTTTGTCGGTTCTTTAATGTTTGTTTGGGTCAAATTGGCCCAATCATATGGAAGGTTGTTGCCTGATTGAGGCATTTAACCAATACAGTTGGTGTTCCCTTTACTTTCCTTCACCTAATTCATCTTTACTCCCCTAGGCTTTTTCGCAATGGTGTTTTTACACTAGTAACCAGGAGTAAGAGGGTATTGGTGAGCCCTGAGTATGACAAGGACCGTGGCTGGTATGCCCGGTTTGTTGCTGCCCCCACTGCTGGTTTAGTGGGTGAAGATAACGTTCCCTTCCCTGAAAAGTGAAATTTTGCACGTAAGTCTTTTATCCTTCTCGTGCCTTTTTCCTTCAAGTTTATCAACTTTTCTAATTTTGCTTTTCTCTTTTTTTTTAGCAACCATGGGAATTTGGAAGATGTTTCCAATTTCCGTGGTTGGGTAGACAAGCTACTGAAGACCGCACCAATGGATGGTAGGTCTTGGAAGACACTTTCTAACCGTTTTGGTTGGAAAGTAAAGACTCATGGTAAGAGCTTCTATTTTGTTTCAACTTTCATGCATATATTTCTCTTTATGGCTCTAATTTCAATCCATCTTTTTATCAGGATTTGCTATTCGTGGAGTTACTGTCGAGGCAGTTGCGGCTTCCCCTGTCTCTTCGGGAACCCGTATCTCTTTAGAAAGGGCTCAAGAAATAGTCTTGGGTTCCTCGTCAAAGAGAAAAGCCGTTGAAGAATAAGATTCCGAAGAAGAGGAAGATGGAAGCTCTTTGGTGACAAGGCCACGAGCTCGAAGACGCATAATTTCCGTTGACGAAGCAGAAACATCTCCCCGTCATTCTGTTCCTCTTATCGAGTCCATTGAAGCCCCGGTAGAAATTCCTGACGACGACGTTGACCCCGGTGATACTCGTGAGTCCAGTGAACAGCTTTTTATTAGCGGTTTTGATAGTGGGAGTTTAGGGCCTTATTTAAATGAAACACCCCTAGCCTCTTTTTCAACTCTCGTGCCTGTGATTCCTTCGTTGCCAACCCCATCTGTTACTGTTCCATCCTCAATTGTTCTTACCTCTTCTACCACTCCTCCTTCGATAATTCCCCCTCCAATCGTTCATCATACTAAAGTGGGTTCTTCAAGTAGAATTGCCTCTATGAGGAGGGTGGTTATTGAAGTTCCTGCTGAGAGCAGCCTTTTGAGGAAATCAGGTCAGGCGGATGTATGGCTAGAGCCTTTAATTGGCCCAATTGAAAAAGCAAAGCTGGAGAGCCATAGTTCCTTGACTCTGATGAATGATATTGTGCATGCTAATTTGAAGGTATTTACCTTCTCTATTTTTTTACTTTGTATTTTTTCCTATCTTTTGGATTCTTATTTCCCTTCCCTTTTCTTTAGGCCAATCTTATCGGCACAGAAATGATGAACAGAATCCCCGTCTTGGAGCAGATAGCACGTGATTCTCAGTTAGAGGCATCAATTGGAAGGATCGGTTCGAGAGTTTACAAATTGATGTAGAATTCTTACAAGAGAGCAAGAGTACCTTAGAACAGCAGGTGCGGGCTTTAACCTCAGAGTTAGAGAGTTTACAAATTGATGTAGAATTCTTACAAGAGAGCAAGAGTACCTTAGAACAGCAGGTGCGGGCTTTAACCTCAGAGTTAGCAGTTATAAAAGCTTCCTCAAGCCAAGCAGAAAAAGAAAAAGAGCGTCTCGAATCTTCCTTCTCATAACAACTATCCAAGGCCAGTGAAGAGAACAGAGAGTTAAAGGTTCTCTTGAGTCAAAAAGAAACTTATGTAGTCCCCCAAGTGTTTGAGTGTTGAAGTATGAAGCTTAGAGCACTTGATTGTTTCTCTAATTTGGTCCTTTTCCTGAAAAGGAAAAAACATACGGGACTCGGAGGTGCGATTATAGATGAAGACTGCTTAACCCGTTTGTATTTCTATCAGAATAATTGTAACCCTAGGCCAGGAATTTTAGTTTATTTCGTGTGCCTTACAGGTCGTGACTCATCATTTAGTACGGGTTAGCTTTTTGCCTATCATCTAAAATTGTTAGTCAAATTTTAACAATTCAAAAGTAAACTTTAAAATATGGGTACCTGACGTGGGTATTCCATAGAAATAGTATCTCTTCAGGTGAACAGCGTTCCAATGCGAAGGTAGTACTTTGCCATCCATTGTTTCCAACTCATATGCTCCTTTGCCTGCAATACCACAGATCCTATAGGGTCCTTCCCATGTTGGACTTAATTTTCCTGTATTAGCTGTCTTTGTAGATTGAAAAACCTTTTTGAGCACAAAGTCCCCAATTTTGAAGAATCTGAGGCGTGCTTTCCGGTTGTAGTACCGTTCTATGACTTGCTTTTGTGCTGCCATTCTTACTAATGCAGCTTCCCTTCTTCCTTCAAGTAAATCGAGGTTTACACGCATTTTTTCGTCATTAGACTCTTCTGTTGCATGTGTGAACCTCGTACTTTGCTCTCCTATNACGTGGCAATGTCATTCTTTCACGCTGGAATCTGTCCACAAATTCCCTAAGCAATTCTGAATCCCCTTGTTTGATCTTGAAAATATCTTCCATTCTTTTTTCGACCTTTTGTGCTCCCGAGTGTGCTTTGATGAAAGAATCTGCAAGCTCGGCAAAAGAATTTATAGAATTTTCGGGTAAAAGAGAATACCATATTAGTGCAACCTTAGTGAGTGTTTCACCTAATTTCTTGACTAATACTAATTCAATCTCCTGCTTAGTCAAATCGTTGCCTTTTACGCCTGTTGTGAATGCAGTCACGTGGTCTCGTGGGTCTATTATTCCATCATATTTTGGTATATCAGGCATTTTGAATTTCTTTGGGATTGGAAGGGGAGCAACACTTGGCTTCTAAGGTTGTTGTGAATATTTATCCATATCTACCCCTTTGATCACGGGTGGCACCCCGGGTATTTGCTCTATGCGATCACTTTGCTCCTTGAGCTGTTTCTGCAATGTTAGTACTAAATTTTGTAAATTAGAATTAACTAAGTTACCTGGTTCTCCCTCCTGTGATTCGCTGGGGGTTCCACCACTACCTGAATTAACAAGCCCGGAACGAGGGTTCTCCAGAGTGTTGTTATTTGGAGTGGGTGTGGGTGGTGCAGCAGGTAATTGGCTAACAAAAGCCTGAAGAGCTTTATTGACCTGTGAGGCAATAAGTTTTTGCAAAGCCTCATCCATAGCTTCAACATTTTCGAATTGTGCATGTCCATCTGTATGAGATCCATCGGGAGTGCCTTCACGAGATCGACGTGGAGAGCCTCGTGGAGAAGGAATCAGTACGTTATTGTTCTGCGGATCTCCCTGTAGTTGTGGGTTTGTTTGGTTTTCTTGGTTTCCTTGAATGTTGTCATTGTTGTTTAACATGGTTGATGCAACAAGAAAAGTTAAGCTAAAATAGAACGGATTATCAGATTCCCGGTAACGGAACCAATTTGTTTAACCAAAAAATGGAATTTTGACTAAAGCTATAATTTAGAAGAACACGGGTTACTGATAATCACAATAATGAATAAAAGAAAGCAATTCGGATAGCAAGAATATCATCAAAAGAAGACCAGTAAACCAAAGTATATTCAGATAACATTTCGTGTCCCCACAATTGTTTCCCTTTTATAGCTATTTTGGGGATATGTGTCTTGCCTTTGTCATAATAAGGCTATTATGGGCAATTAATGACATTGAATGCTACGTTACATAATCATTATACTTAAGACAGATTCTCTAACGTTTTCAGCATTTAATGCTTATTAAATACTGTATTTGGACTCTCATGTGTTGTCAGATTCATTCCCTTGATTCTTCTTGATTCTTGAACTTAAATGTTCTTGAATATGTACGGGCGCTGAATCCTTTGAATAATCGCCTGTGCCTCTTCCTTTGTCTTTGCTCGTATCCATTGCTACTCGTGCCTCTTGGCTAGTTGTAATTTTTTGACCATTTGACCAGTCTACGTGTCACGACACGTCATCTCCATACTACTTTAATATGTAAATTCAATTTTTCCCAATACAATTATGTGTTACAGAACAACCTCGCCTATACCACATCCTAAACCCTAGGTCGGATTGATCACAAAGAGAGAGCGTGGAAAAATATTATTTTTCGTATCTTTAGAAGTACAATGTATGTGTACTTATGGGGATAGCTAGGGTTATAATACTAAATTATTGGGTCTTACTCTAGTGGGCCCTAAGAGTACCCTTACGGATAGACTATTTCCTACCAACCCATTTCGTGATAAAGAAATTAAAATTGCAATTAGACATCGTATCAATAATTGTGTTTTATATAAGGTTAACAACCAAGAAAACAAAATACAATTCGTAAATTTGTCTGTTTTTTCAATTTAATTTTTTCAAATTCTCTTCAGAAAGATGATGCTCTTTTAGTAGTTTTGACTTCTCTATGTATGTTCTTAATTAATTATTAAGTACTTTCTGATAAGCAGTCAATGCAACAAGGGGCCAGCAGCAATACCACTGATAACTCAAACCGCATGCAACAATTTATTATTGTGTAAAATATATAGGGAATGTAGTGGCTACAACAATATAAGTTCTTGCGTTGATGTCTTTCCTTTCCATTTATCTTCACGAATTAATCACCATTCAAAGGCACAATCATTTAAAAATGCACACAGATTTGACTACATTCACAAATTAGCGAGGTGAATGCTTCACCAGTGGTGGCAAAATAGATTTAAAAAACAGTTATCCATTCATATTGTCACTACTAAAAAAGGGGCTATTTGCGGGGGTAAAATTTACAAATTACGGGGGTCAGCAACCCCCGCAAATTGTTTTCGCGGCGGTTTTCAAAACCCCTGCAATATTTGTCGCCGCAATCAATTTGCGGGGGTTTTTTCGTGACCGCTGGTATCAGTAGCGGCGGTTGATTTAGCGGCAACTAAACCCCCGTATTTTCAATATTTAATCAATTTGAAACTTTTTTGAGAAAAATATTGCGGCCGTTGGAACCCCCGTAAATCAAGCAATTTGCAGGGGTTTAAACCTATGCAATTTGCATAGCATATTCTCTTTACTTAATTAGAGAGTTATAATAACCTCAGTTATTTTTTTCAAAATAATATGATTTTTTGGGGTAATTGTGGCTCCCAAAATTTTCTATAGAATATTTTAAATATATTAATATTATGAAGCATGAACATAATATTGAAATTGCATATCAAAATTAGTAACATCAAAATAACATTAAATCATAAAGAACGTAACATGAAGTATTATCTTTAGTCTCAAAACTAGCTTTAAACACCACATCTACTTCACCTATTAAGTGTAAAATATCTGCTCCAGCCATTAAGTGCAAAACATCTACTGCAGCTATTACACACAAAATATTTACTTCAACCATTCAATCCAGTATCATACTTAATTATCTAGGAACTTCAATTGTTGTCACTGGAATCAGTACCATCAGATGATCTTCTAAAGCCCATGGGTGAAATGGATCTTCTAATTGTATCATTTGCCTACAAAAAGAGATATAATTAATAAAAGATTATAATGAATTTACAATACATTGATTAATAATAATTCTTAATGGGGAAGGTATTGCAGTCACTGACACATCAAGCACCAACGAGGAAAAGGAATTGAAAGAAAATAATAAATTCGATGTAGGATCAAATTTCTATTTGGTTTGGTTAATTTTACTGAAGTTGCTACTGTTGTTCGCTACTGTGTTAAAACACAAAATCAGAAAACTGGTAGAAGAATAAAAGAAAATGGAAAACAGTAAAGAATAAGAAATATTCCGAGTCCACAATTTGCTTGTGCGTCCTGAGGCCATCTCCAGTGGTACTCTATTTTTTGCAGCAAATCCAAATTTGGTGCAAGAAATAGACTAAAATTGCTCCAATGGTACTCCATTTGTTGCTCTATTATAGAGCATGAATAGTGTTGCACCAAATTTGGTGCAACACTATTCATTACTCTATATTTGGTTTAATAATATTTTATTCATTTTTTTTATTGTTGAACTTTTAATTAATTATATATTGTGTATATAATTAACTTTTATATTAAGATTTTTATAATTTTAATTTTATATCCTGTTTTTTGATATATTAATTTTTGTATATATTATATTTATATAAAATTATAAGTTAATTTCACTTTTTGTTAATTTATCCTTTATGTAAAATTTTGNCAAAGGTAGATTTGATAAGTATGTTTTCAAATTCCTGAGTGCTTGTTGACATTCCTCATTCCATTCAAAATGATCCTGCTTCTTAAGGGCTGAGAAGAATTTAAAGCATTTCTCTGATGATTTAGAAATGAATCTTCCCAAGGCTGCAATTCTCCCTGTTAATCTTTGAACTTCTTTCTTGTTCAAAAGTATATCAGGGATTTCTTCAATGGCCTTAATCTGTGCAGGATTCACTTCAATACCACGGTTAGAAACAAGAAAGCCTAAGAACTTACCTGATGCAACACCAAATACACATTTTTCGGGATTTAACTTCATATTAAATTTCCGCAAAATTTTAAACGTTTCAGACAGATGCGATATATGATCTCCTGAATGCCGAGTTTTAATGAGCATATCATCTATATAGACCTCCATAGTTTTTCCCAAATGCTCTTGGAACATTTTGGTTACCAGTCTTTGATATGTTGCACCTGCGTTTTTGAGTCCAAAAGGCGTTACTTTATAACAATAAGTCCCCCTGTATGTTATAAATAAAGTATGACACCCCGATGTCGGGCTATGTCTATTCCGCAACTGTATTGTTTACCTTATTTCGGGATTTTATTACTATGTTAAGACCTTGTTTTTTATTACTTAATTGTTTTAAAATACATTGGGAATGTGTCGGCTGGCCTTGTCTTCGCGAGAGGCGCCATACGACCGGGTCCAAGTTTAGGGTCATGACAAGTTGGTATCAGAGCCTAGGTTACATAGGTCTCACGAGTCATGAGCAGGTTTAGTAGAGTCTCGCAGATCTGTACGGAGACGTCTGTATTTATCCTCGAGAGGATGCAGAACCTTTAGGAAAATTCCACATTCTTGAAATTCCTGTCGTGCGAATCTTTTTGATCCGAGTACTAAACTTCTATTATTCTTTCTCTCACAGATGGTGAGGACACGAGCGAC
>NW_017670797.1:251142-282926 GCF_001879085.1 Nicotiana attenuata
TAGATTTGATAACTTTGAACCGTCGAACTTTAGTGTATACCTAGACAACCATATGTCACACATCACCTTACGCTTTAGTCCATGTGTGTCGTTTCAGCCATGAACACCGCCTGGTTTCATAAGTGTGTAGAGAATTGGCCTTACAAAATTCTCATTGAAGTGGCTTCCACTTCACACTTACATAGGTGATTCCTAAACGTGTAATCCTTTAGATTGACACTATTTGATAAATACCACATCAAACTTAGGTAATCATTAAAGAACGTGTAAGGTTCTATCCTTGTTACTGAACATTGTCTTCATCACGAGAAGGGACCAAAGATTTTATTTTGACAATGTTGAACCGGTCAATCACAACTTTGTTTGAGCTCCTTGAACCTAGATCTCGGAACATCCAAAATTCTAGGTAGAGTTACCGCCATTTTGACTTGTCCTCGGCCATAGTCTCATTCCCTTAGATGATTTCTCAACTCCCTCTCTAGTTAAGCCTTTTGTAAGCGGATCCTCCACATTATCCTTTGATCTTACATAATCAATAGTGATAATTCCACTAGAAAGTAGTTGTCTAACGGTGTTATGTCTTCGTCGTATATGACGAGACTTTCCGTTATACATAACGCTCCCTGCCCGTCCTATTGCAGCCTCACTATCGCAATGTATGCAAATAGGAGCCAAAGGTTTTGGCCAGAATGGAATGTCTTCTAAGAAATTTCGAAGTCGTTCAGCTTCTTCACCGGCTTTATCCAAAGCTATATCTGATTCCATTGTAGAGCGAGCGATGCGCGTTTGTTTGGAAGACTTCCAAGATACTACTCCTCCACCAACAGTAAAAACATATCCACTTGTGGACTTTGTTTCTGTTGAGCCGGTTATCCAATTTGCATCACTATATCCTTCGATAAACGCAGGATATTTATTGTAGTGCAAAGCGTAGTCTTGGGTATATTCCAAATATCCCAGAACTCGTTTCATTGCCACCCAGTGATGTTTGTTTGGATTACTTGTGAATCGACTAAGTTTACTTATTGCACAAGCTATATCAGGTTGTGTACAGTTCATGATGTACATTAAGCTTCCCAACACACGAGCATACTCCAATTGAGACGTACTTTCACCTTTATTCTTTATAAGATGATGATTTAAGTCAATTGGAGTTCTTGCACTTTTAAATTCCAAGTGTTTGAATTTTTCAAGTACCATTTTCACGTAATGTGATTGAGACAAAGCTAGACCCTGAGGAGTCTTCTGGATTTTAATTCCTAAAATTACATCGGCAACTCCTAAGTCTTTCATATCAAACTTACTAGCAAGCATACGCTTAGTAGCTTGAATGTCAGCAATATCTTTGCTCATTATTGGCATATCATCAACATATAAGCAAACAATGACTATATGATTTGGAACGTTCTTAATGTAAACACATTTATCACATTCATTAATCTTAAAGCCATTTGACAACATTGTTTGGTCAAATTTCGCATGCCATTGCTTGGGTGCTTGTTTTAGTCCATAAAGAGACTTAACAAGTCAACACACCTTCTTTTCTTTTCCCGGAACCACAAACCCTTCGGGTTGGTTCATGTAAATTTCTTCCTCTAGATCACCGTTTAAGAAGGTTGTTTTTACATCCATTTGATGGATTTGAAGACCATACAAGGCGGCTAACACTATTAGCATCCGAATGGATGTAATTCTTGTTACAGGCGAGTATGTGTCAACATAGTCAAGACCTTCTCGCTGTCTAAATCCTTTGACAACAAGTCTTGCCTTGTATTTGTCAATAGTACCATCGTCTTTCATTTTCTTCTTGAAAATCCATTTAGAACCCAATGTTTTGTTACCTGGAGGAAGATCAACCAATTCCCATGTATGGTTGGTCAATATGGATTCTATTTCACTATTGACAGTTTCTTTCCAATATTGTGCTTCTGAGGAAGACATTGCTTCCTTGAAGGTACGAGGCTCATTTTCTAGCAGGAAAGTCAGAAAATCTGGACCGAATGAAGTAGATGTCCGTTGACGTTTACTTCTTCTCGGATTTTCCTCATTAGGCATACCATCTGTTATTTCCTCCCAAGGTCGTTTTGACTTTTGGTAGGTCACTTCACTTTCCTTTTTATACGGATAATAGTTTCAAAGAATTCAGCATTATCTGATTCTATTATCGTATTAACGTGAATCTCAGGATTTTCTGACTTATGAACCAGAAAACGATATGCCTTGCTATTGGTTACATATCCAATAAATACACAATCAACCGTTTTTGGACCTATCTTAACCCTTTTAGGTTTAGGAACTTGTACCTTAGCTAAACACCCCACACTTTGAAGTATTTCAAGCTGGGCTTCCTTCCTTTCCATTTTTCATAGGGAATGGACTGTGTTTTACTATGAGGTACACGGTTGATTATTCGGTTGGCTGTAAGTATAGCTTCCCCCCCCCCCACAAGTTCTGTGGTAAACCAGAACTTATCAACAACGCATTCATCATCTCTTTCAACGTTCGATTCTTTCTCTCCGCAATTCCATTAGATTGTGGAGAGTAAGGGGCAGTTGTTTGGTGAATAATGCCATTTTCCGAACATACTTCTTCAAAAGGAGATTCATATTTGCCACCCCTATCACTTCTTATCATTTTGATCTTTTTGTTTAGTTGTGTTTCAACTTCACTCTTGTATTGCTTGAAAGCATCAATTGCCTCATCTTTACTATTAAGTAAATAAACATAGCAATATCTCGTGCTATCGTCAATAAAAGTAATAAAATACTTTTTCCCACCGCGAGATGGTATTGACTTCATGTCGCAAATATCTGTGTGAATTAAGTCTAAAGGACTTGAATTCCTTTCAACGAACTTATAAGGATGCTTAGCATACTTTGATTCCACACATATTTGACATTTGGAATTAATGCAATTAAATTTTGGCAATACTTCTAAATTTATCATTTTTCGCAATGTTTTGAAGTTGACGTGACCTAAGCGTGAATGCCATAAAGTGTTTGACTCAAGTAAGTAAGAAGAAGCATTAACTTTATTGATAGGAACTGCTATTACATTTAGCTTAAAAAGGCCCTCATTCAGGTAACCTTTTCCTACATACACATCATTCTAGACCCTAGTGACACATTTTAAACTCGTGAGGGCCTAGTCCCATAGCAGATAATATCACTAGCGGGCATGGATGTTACACTCCGGAAAGTCGCTGAGGACCACATAACTTTCACGGAGGAAGACGCGGATGGAATGTTGCTGCCACACAATGATGCCTTGGTAATCTCTTTAAATGTCTTAGATATTAAAATTAAATGTGTTTCTGTGGAACCAAGAAGTTCGGCCAATATTATCCAGTGGAGAGTGATGGAACAAGACAAGCTGACCGGAAATATTATTCCAGCCACGAAACTCCTCGCCGGGTTCAATCTGACAAGCACGACAACTGGAGGAGAGATCCTGCTGGCCACGAATGCCGAGGGGGTGATGAAGATGACCCTTTTAGAGGTAGTAAATGGAAATTTGGGCTACAATATTATCCTGGGGAGACCATGGTTGCACGATATGAAGGTCGTGTAATCAACGTATCATCAATTTCTAAAGTTCCCAACTCCCGAGGGAATTAAACAAATAAGAGGAGACCAACCAGTGGCAAGGGAGATGAACACGATCTCAGTTTCCAGTAGCAAAGGGAAGGAGCATGCAACATAGAAATTACAGGAACCGGTGCCTGCTCCCGAGCCAAGCGAAGTCAACCAGGGGGAGGAATCATCGGAATCCTACCAGGTACCAAGGTATTTCCAGGTACCAAAAGAAACGGACGCAACAAAATCCATTGCGGAAGAACTTGAGCAAGTCGCGTTGTCGAAAAATTCTTGGAGAGGAAGTTCCACTTGGGGAGAGGACATAACGCCGAGCTCAAGTCTAGATTTATCGAATTTCCTAAATTTAATGTTGAATATTTTGCATGGTCGCATGCGGATATGACAGGTTTCTCGCCAGAAGTGGTCGCACACTAACTAAGCCTGGATCCCAACATTCCTCCGGTAAGACCGAAAAAACATCCTATTGTCGATGTCAAAAACAAATTCGTCAAAGCAAAGGTAACTCGATTGCTTGATATCGGTTCAATCCGAGAGGTAAAGTATCCTGACTAGCTAGATAACGTAGTAGCAGTTCCAAAGAATAATAATAAATTTCACATGTGCGTAGAGTATAAGGAACTTAATAAGGCATGCACGAAAGACTTGTTCCCATTACTGAACATTGATCAAATGATTGATGCGATGTCCGGGCATGAGTTAATGTGTTTCCTTGATGCTTACTCCGGGTACAACTTGTGACGACCCGACCCGTCGTCTCATGTGTTACTGCTTCGTTTCTCCCATTTTGTGCTTCTTCATGTTTCGTTATCGGTATGTGGTGTGTTAGAGTTGATTTGGATTGGTTTTGGTAGGAAATGAGACACTTAGTCTCTTTAAGGAAGGTTTAAGTTGGAAAAGTCAACCGGACATTGACTTATGAGTTAGAAGGTTCGGATGTGAGTTCCGGTGATTCGGTTAGCTTCGGGAAGTGATTTGTGACTTAGGAGTGTGATCGGAATTGATTTTGGAGGTCCGGTGTAGAATTAGGCTTGAATTGGCGAAGTTAGTATTTTGGCGAATTCCGGTTGATGGGTGAGAATTTGATCCGAGGGTCGGAATGGAATTCCGAGAGTTGTTGTAGCTTCGTTAGGAGATGTTGGATATGTGTGCAAATTTTCAGGTCATTCGGACGTCGTTTGGTCGGGTTTTTAATCGAAAGTGCATTTCGGAAGTTTCTGAAGAACTTAGGCTTGAATCCGATGTGGTTTATTTTAGCGTTGTTTGATGTGTTTTGAAGATTGGAACAAGTTTGAATAATGTTTTAAGATGTGTTGGTACCTTTGGTTGAGGTCCCGGGGGCCTCGGGGTGATTTCGGGTGGCTATCGGAAGGAAATTTGAAGTTGGAATTGCAGGTTTTTGGTTGCAGCAGGTGTTTCCACAACTGCGGAAAAGAAACCGCAGATGCGGTTACGCGGAAGCGGAGCCAGGTATCGCAGGTGCGAAAAGGTTGATGTTGGGAAATTTCCGCAGAAGCGGAAAGTTATCCGCATAAGCGGGTCCGTATAAGCGGAAGTTATACCGCAGGAGCGGTTTTGGCATTCTCTTGATATTCCGCGGAAGCGGAAGGCGGGCCACATAGGCGGTCCCGCTGATGCGAAATGCGGAACGCAGAAGCGGTAGGGGCCCTTAAGTGAAGGTCCGCAGAAGCGGACGTGGACCGCAGATGCGGAGGTCGCAGAAGCGACATCTTCTCCGCAGAAGCGCAATCTGGGCTGGTCATAAAGGGTATTATTGAAACATTTCATTCGCGAGGGTTATGTATTTTCCACCATTTTTTAGCGAGCTTTGAGAGCTTTGAGGCGATTTTGAAGAGGGATTCAAGGAGGAATGACTAGAGGTAAGTTCCTTGGCCTAAATTCACGAGATTATGTTAGATTTAACATGGAAATTGGTTGAAATTCATTAAAAAGGGGTAAAGCTAGGGCTTGAGTTTTTGATATTTCAAATTAGGATTTGATAGGTCATTTGAGCTCGGATTTGGGAGTTCTTGGTATGTATGGACTCGTGGCGAGGCGAGGAATCCGGTAATGTGAGTTTTGTAATTTTTCGAGAAGCGGGCCCGGGGCTCGGGTTTTGCTAGTTTCGAGATTTTTGCTATATTTCGATTGTTTTCGATTGGGCATCGTTCCCTTGGCATATTGTGATGTATTCGCACTGATTTTGGTTAGATTCGACGCGCGTGGAGGCCGGTTCGAGGGGCAAAGGCGTCGCGGGCTAGAGATTTCGCCCGTTCGAGGTGAGTAATGATTGTAAATGATATCCTGAGGGTTTGAAACCCCGGATTTGCACCCATAGTGCTATATTGAGGTGACTTGCACGCCGGATAGTGAGCGTGGGGTAGAGCACCGTTGGGGATTATGACTTGGTCCGTCCCGGTTGTTGATTTTACCGCGTATTTCGCTATGACTTGTTGTTTTTCACTATGACTTGGGCTTATTGCCATATTTGAGGCTTATTGCCGACTGTTTGAACTCCCTATGAGCTATCATCACTGTTTTTCCTCACTATTTGAAATATTATTTGAACTCAGTCCAATGTCATTACACTGTTTCATGAATTCAGCTATATTTTTACTCAACCTTGAGTTTTAACTGATATTTGAACTACTGTTTGAGCTGAGCATTATTGTTTCTTTACTAATGCCCGAGGGGCTTATGATTATTTTTGGACTGATTGAGGCCGAGGGGCCATATGTGAGGATATGCTGAGTGATGTGAGGAGGCTTTCAGGCCTCGAGTGTATTGTGAGGAGGCTTTCAGGCCTCGAGTGTAATGTGAGAAGGCTTTCAGGCCTCATGTTGATATGTACAGGCTTTCAGGCCTTATGATGATATAGCGCTTGGGCTGTAGGAGCCCCTCCGGAGTCTGCACACCCACAGTGAGCGCGGGTACCCATTTAGAATTGGACAGTGGTAACAATGACACTGTCATNAGACCATTGGCTCGGGACTTGGACTCACAATTCGATTCCTTACCACACACGCTAGGGGATTGCTAAAGACATCGAGTCGAGGGCCCACAACGACCTTAGTTACGATTCAAGCACACAATGGTCCGAAAAGACCACATGATGGTTGTTTGGTCAACGCAAGAGTCTCAAAGCCACGACTTTCACCATCCTAAACACAACATTATGTCTTTGACCATGGGATCAAAGGCAAATGTGCTAGGCCCAAGTGAAGCTTTGCTTGAGGTACCCTTAACTACTACTATCAAAACAAAAGAAAAATCAAAGAAACGGACTCAAACCTTTAAGAAGGTTGTCACTCCATCCATCATCGGGAAGAGCCACCCGGTTCACACAATACTCCACCCTTGGAAAGAACCGTGGCCTTAAGAAAACCAAGGGCTTATTGGAAGCGTCAAAAACAAAACAAGAGGCTACGAGCCTAACTATAAAGCTAAAAATGAAATTTTTTTGCGAAAATAGAAAATAGAATGAATATTTACAATAGGGGATTAGAATATACAAACGGGGGATGAATATATACAAAATGTAACTTAACTTTATTTACAAACCAAAATAGAAGATAAAAAGTACTGAATGTAAAGTTATTTACATACCAAATAGAAAATCAACCAAAAGGAATAAAAACTAAGTCAAATATGTACAGTCATCCAGATAGTCAACAAAACAAAGTAGGGCGCACCCCCACGAATAAGAGCTAGCATTGTCCCCAATGCCAACTACCAAAATAAGCATCAAAAAAGTCATAGCAAAGGATATAGGGGCTCCCTAAGCCTGGTCCGTCTGCATGGGGTCATCAGTGGTCCCCAAGTCCTCCGTATGTGCGGGAGCCTCAGACTGGCTCCCGGCCTCCTGCTGCTCAACTGCTGGGACTGGAGCCTGCTCCTGGACCAGCTGTATGACAGGTGCAACCTGAGGCAAAGTGGAGGAGGCCTCCTGTGGGACTGCCACCTCAATAACTGCATCCGCTGTGCTGGGGAGCTTCCTCTTCTTCCTAGGCTGCCTGGGTACATGTTCCTGCTCTGGTTGTGGCACTGGTGCTGCTGCTGGAAGGGCTGGATTCCCAAATAACAAGTCTAAAGGCATCTGGTCTGCCAATAGCTTGTCTACATCTTTCCGCAACTCTTTCACAAACTCTTTGGAAGCCCGTGATCTCCTCATCTTCCTGTGCTCCATGGCAAGCTCCTTCAAAGCCTTGCCATGTGACTCCACTGCTGCAGATAAGGTAGCCCGAGTCTTCAAAATCTTTTCCTGGTTCTCCAGAAGCTTCTCCAAAGTGTCCTCAATAGACTGAGGAATCTGAGCTGGCTGAGGTGCTGACTGGGTCTGAATAGTGGAAGACAAGGTGGATAACTTGGATGTCACACCTGACATCCAGTTGTTCAAGCTAGCCAATGTCTGACTCAACTGATGTGCAGTGAATGGATGAGTCCTGGAGGATGGCACTCCCGGGCCAGCTGAAGTACTGGGACCAGCAGAAGAAGAAGGTCCTGGAGGCAAGTCCTCAACTGTAGTGGCAGCAGGTATGGTGGAAGGCTCGGTAGAAGGCTCTACCGCAACTGGCTCCTCAGACTGGCCAGTTGGGGCAGAGGTAGGCGGCTGGTACTTCTTGGACTTAGGGTTGTCCGGACCCTGCATATTGTACCAAGAATAGGGGGCCACAGGTTGGTCTTGACATCATATCTCCTCTTCTCCACCTCCAGGTCCCGGAAATACATTGATAGGGTGTTGGGAAAAGGATAATTCCTGTCATGCTCTTGCCCTTCCGCAGAAATCACACGGGACATCACATTGCCCACGTTGATAAGGTACCCGGCCATAATAGATGCAACCAGAACTGCTCGGTTAAGTGGAATGGTCTGATCATGAGTGGAAGGGTCAAGCCGACTGCATACAAATGTCAACCACCCTCGAGCCTCAAAGTTGAATGTCTTTCTGAAAATCTTCTTCCCTGCCTGCAACCACTCTGGCACAGTACCTGGGATTGCCAAGTACTGGGCCAACCAAGGGCGGACTTCCTCACCCATTGCTAACTTAGCCAAATAAAGCGACTCATCTTCATCACGGAACCCCAAATACTCATTTAACGATCTCCCATCAAACAACACTGTTTTATCTCGAACTTTGGTCACCTTAGTATCTTTGACAATGTGAGCTACATTGGAGTAGAACTCCCTAACCATGTGCTCATTAGCATCGATGCACTTCTCCATGAAGAACTCCCAGCCCCATCTAGTTCTGAACTCTCTCTGCACGTTCGGGTTGTGGGGTAAAAGGTCAGTGTCAATAAAACTTCTCTCCGGTATCAACTTCCTCACCGGCCACCACTCTCTAAACTTGTGAAATGCCACTTGACTGACAAATTGATCCTCCCAGACTTCAGGTTTCCTAGTTCGTTCAATACACCCAATCTGAAGCTCACCCCCTCATCTCGGCCTGCACTCTCCCCAGATAATGAAGCTGTGGGGGAGGTGGAGTATTGCCCACTACCGGCTGCAGACTAGTCAGAAGACTCCAAGACTATATTCACTGGTCTTTTGGAGGTGGGTGATGATGGAGGGGTATCAACTAGGTGGAGGGGGTCGGTTACATGAGTTGGGACTGTATCTGAGGAGATGTCTTTAGAGGGCATATACTCACTCCCCGATGAATGAGAAGCAGCCCTGTCAGCAGCTCTTATCAATTTTCGAGTCTTTTTGATGTTCTCCCGAGCCAGGGGAGTGAGTTTTGCAATTCGCTTTCCTTTACCCCCTCGGGAGGAACCACCCCTCCCGGGTTGTTGTGATTGTTTGGCGCCCCTTTGTTTAACCATTGTCTGCAAAGATAAGCATCTAACTGTGACGACCCGACTCGTCGTCTCATGTGTTACTGCTCCGTTTCCCCCATTTCATGCTTCTTCATGTTTTGTTATCGGTATGTGGTGTGTTAGAGTTGATTTGGATTGGTTTGGATAAGAAATGAGACACTTAGTCTCTTTAAGGAAGGCTTAAGTTGGAAAAGTCAACCGGACGTTGACTTATGAGTTATAGGGCTCGGATGTGATTTCCGGTGATTCGGTTAGCTTCGGGGGATGATTTGTGGCATAGGAGTGCGATCGGAATTGATTTTGGAGGTCCGGTATAGAATTAGGCTTGAATTGGCGAAGTTAGTATTTTGGCGAATTCCGGTTGGCAGGTGAGATTTTGATCCGAGGGTTGGAATTGAATTCCGAGAGTTGCTGTAGCTTCGATATGTGATTTGTGATGTGTGTGCAAAATTTCAGGTCATTCGGACGTCGTTTGGTTGGGTTTTTGATCGAATGCGTGTTTCGGAAGTTCTTGAAGAACTTAGGCTTGAATCTGATGTGAATTGATGATTTCAGTGTTGTTAGGCGTGTTTTGATGATTGGAACAAGTTCGTATGATGTTTTGGGGTAGGTTGGTGTTTTTGGTTGAGGTCCCGGGGGCCTCGGGGTGATTTCGGGTGATCAAACGGAAGAAAATTTGACTTGGAGTGTTGCAGATTTTCAGCAGCTGTTGCAGGCATAATTTTGCCTTCGCGTTCGCATGGCATAGGTCACGTTCGCGTAGGCCTGTTTCTGTTGGTCATCGCGTTCGCGGGTGGGACCCCGCGTTCGCATAGGAGGAGTCTGGGGGCCCAGCTTGGTTTATTCATCGCGTTCGCGATGGTGATGTCGCGTTCGCGTAAGAGGGCCTGGGAGTGCATCGCATTCGTGTCTGGTGCTACGCGTTCTTGTAGAGTAAAAAATTGGTCTGTGGAAATTTTGTTCATCGCAAACGCGAGAGGACCCTCGCGTTCGCATAGAAGGAACTGGGTATCACAGAAGGGTTAATTAAGGACATTTCATCCGCGACCCATTTGATATTTCCTCCATTTTTGAACCACCTCAAGAGCTTTTTGGTAGGACTTGAAGAGGATTTTGACGGGAATCGATTGTAGGTAAGTCTCGTGACCTAGAAACGCTATTTATTTGAAGAATCAACCTTTAATTCATGGAAATTGGAGTAAAAATTGGAAAAGCTAGGGCTTGAGTTTTTATACTTTTCAAATTGGGATTGGATAGGTCATTTGAGCTCGGATTTGGGAGTTCTTGGTATGTACGGACTCGTGGTGAGACGAGGAATCCGGTAATGTAAGTTTCATAATTTTTCGAGAAGCGGGCCCGGGGCTCGAGTTTTGCTAGTTTCGGGATTTTTGATATATTTCGATTTTGTTCGATTGGGCATCGTTCCCTTGGCATGTTGTGATGTATTCGCTCTGATTTTGGTTAGATTCGACGCGCGTGGAGGCCGGTTCGAGGGGCAAAGGCGTCGCGGGCTAGAGATTTCGCCGGTTCGAGGGGCAAAGGCGTCGCGGGCTAGAGATTTCGCCGGTTCGAGGTGAGTAATGATTGTAAATGATATCCTAAGGGTTTGAAACCCCGGATTTGCACCCATAGTGCTATATTGAGGTGACTTGCACGCCGGATAGAGAGCGTAGGGTAGAGCACCGTTGGAGATTGTGACTTGGTCCGTCCCGGTTGTTGATTTTACCGCGTATTTCGCTATGACTTGTTGGTTTTTTTTCACTATGACTTGGGCTTATTGCCATATTTGAGGCTTATTGCCGATTGTTTGAACTTCCTATGAGCTATCATCACTGTTTTTTTCCTCACTATTTGAAATATTATTTGAACTCAGTCCAATGTCATTACACTGTTTCATGAACTCAGCTATATTTTTACTCAACCTTGAGTTTTAACTGATATTTGAACTATTGTTTGAGCTGAGCATTATTGTTTCTTTACTAATGCCCGAGGGGCTTATGATTATTTTTGGACTGATTGAGGCCGAGGGCCATATGTGAGGATATGCTGAGTGATGTGAGGAGGCTTTCAGGCCTCGAGTGTATTGTGAGGAGGCTTTCAGGCCTCGAGTATAACGTGAGAAGGCTTTCAGGCCTCATGTTGATATGTACAGGCTTTCAGGCCTTATGATGATATAGCGCTTGGGCTGTAGGAGCCCCTCCGGAGTCTGCACACCCACAGTGAGCGCGGGTACCCATTTAGATTGGGCAGTGGTAACAATGACACTGTCATACGTGTTTTGGTCAGGTAACAATGGCTGACCAGTCAGGTAACAATAGCTGACCAGTGGTAACAATGGCACTGAAACACGCGTTGGGTCAGGTAACAATGGCTGACCGGTCAGGTAACAATGACTGACTAGTAACGAAAATCATGCCCGAGGGGCGAACTTTTATGTGCTCATCTTGCATACTTATTTGCATTTACCTGCTATGCTGTGGTATTTGTGCCCGAGGGTGTTAATCAGCACTAACTATTTTGAACAGCTTTCGTAATTATTGAAAGGACCATTTTCAAAAGAGATTTGAACTGAGCCGAAACATTTCTAAAGAGTTCTCTGATTTCACTATTTTTCTCGGAAATTGTACCCGGCTTCTGTACAGCCCGTTGGTTGCTTTATGTGATTTCTTGCTGCTCAGTTATTATTTACTTCTATTACTCACTGAGTTGGAAGTACTCACTTTACTCCCTGCACCTCGCGTGCAGTTGCAGGTATCGTTCACCCGGTAGCGGGTTATTAGCGGATTGAAGGTATTTTTATTGTAGCTAAGCAAGGTGACCGCCAGCGTTCGCGGCACCGGATGTTGTCTTTTGTTTTCCAGAAATTTTACTTGTATATATTTATTGGCCTGTAGTTGTGTTAAGGTTTCCTTAGATGCTCGTGACTTGTGACACCCCGGTCGGGTAGTAATTAACAGTTTCTAGTGCCATTAAGTTGTATCTTCTATTCATTCATGTTTAATAATTGTTAGTGAAAGGATTTGGGTTAGTTGGCTGGCCTTGTCTTCACGAGAGGCGCCATCGCGACCGGGTATGGGAATTGGGTCGTGACACAACTAAATCAAGATGAACCCGGAGGATCAGAAAAAAGCTTCGTTCATAATGAACTTCGGTACATATTGTTATAATGTGATGCCTTTCCGTGTAAAGAACGCCCGAGCCACTTATCAGCGGCCCTTAAACAAAGTGTTTGAGAAACAAATACGGGAAAACTATGGAGTTTTACATAGATGATATGCTGGTTAAGTCTTTTAACGTATGTGATCATCTTAAACATTTGCAAGAAACCTTTGACATCTTACGGAAGCACAACATGAAGCTTAACCCCGAGAAGTGTGCATTCGGGGTCAGCTCCAGTAAGTTCCTAGATTCCTGGTGTCACAAAGGGGATCGAGGTTAACCTCGATAAAATTAAAGCCATCAAAGACATCCCGAACCAGCTATCAAGCGTAAAAGAGGTTCAAAGCTTGACAGGGTGACTGGCCGCTTTGAGCAGATTCATTTCTCGGTCTTCGGAGAAATGCCATTATTTTTTTTCACCACTCAAAAAGAAGAAGAATTTTGTACTGACTCCGCAATTCCAGCAAGCTTTGAAGGATTTGAAAAGGTATTTTTCAAGTCCTCCATAACTATCAAAACCGGAGGAAGGCAAACAATTGTTGATCTACTTAGCGGTCTCGGAGGTAGTATTAAGTGCCATTTTAGTCCATGAGGACGAAGGCACGCAATCTCCTATCTATTATCATAGTAAAATTTTAACGGGAGCATAAATTCGTTACCCACATCTGGAAAAATTGACCTTAGCTCTTGTAGCCGCCGCTCGAAAGCTAAGGCCTTATTTCCAATGTCATCTGATATCCGTGGTGACCACTTTTCCCCTGTGAAATATTCTTCATAAACCTGAACTTTCAGGTAGGCTGGCCAAGTGGGCAGTCTAAATGAGTGAATTTGACATAGATTATAAACCTAGGACTGCGATTAAGTCACAAGTTTTGGCCAACTTTGTGGTCAATTTCAGTCTGGGACTGTTACCTTTGGCTACCAAAGAAGTAGTGATGGTGTCAGAATCGACATCAGGAGTTTGGACCTTGTTCGCGGACGGAGGGTCCGGGCTCGGCATAATGCTAACCACGCCCTCAGGAGAAACCCCAAGGCAGGCGATAAGAACCGTTCCTCTGACTAACAATGAAGCAGAGTATGAAGCTTTGATTGCAAGACTCGAGCTAGCCCGGGAACTGGAATCCGAGGTCATAGAAATCAAATGTGACTCCTAATTGTTAGTAAATAAAGTCTACAGGATCTTCGAAGCCAAAGAGGAACACATGCAATAGTATGTAGTGAAAGTCCAGGCTCTACATGCTCGGTTCAGGGAATGGTCAACTACGCACATCCCGAGGGAAGAGAATGCAGAAGCAGACACACTAGCCAATATAGGATCATCCATGGAAATGAAGGGATCGGACTCTGGTAAGGTCATACAGATTATGCATTCAGTATTGGATGCAGATAGCTATTATGAGGTAAACGTGACCAATTTGGTCTGGGACTGGAAAATGAGATCATTGACTATCTCGAGAACAAAAAATTGCATGAAGATCCCAAGGCATCTTGGACGCTGCGCACTAAAGCAGCTCGATAAAACTTCAAGGGAGGTCAATTGTATAGAAGATATTTCCAAGGCCCGTTGGCCCGATGTTTGGGGGGCTTCCAAAGCCAACTATGTCATGTGAGAAGTCCATGAAAGGATCAATGGAAACCACTCGGGCACGGATTCCTTAGTGCTAAAATTAATTAGGGCAGGATACTACTGGCCTCGGATGGAACAAGACGCCAAGGCTTACGTACATAAATGTGATAGGTGCCAACGCCACGCACCGTTGGTACATCAACCGGCAGAGCCACTACACTCAGTATTATCTCCATGCCCGTTCATGAAGTGGGGGATGGATATAGTGAGCCCATTGCCACCGGCCCATGGTAAGGCAAGACTTTTTTGATTTTAACTGGCTATTTTTCTAAGTGGATTGAAGCGGATCCTTATCAGAAGATCGGCGAATGTGAAGTGGTAGATTTCTTGTGAGAAAATATAATTTGCAGATTCGAGATACCAAAAGAGATATCCTGCGACAACGGGCCATAATTTATAGGCGCAAAGGTCATAAAAACTTAAAAATCAAAAGGATCACATCATCACCCAATCATCCGAGCACAAACTGTCAAGCAGAATCAACAAACAAGGTAATTATCCAAAATCTCAAAAAGATATTGGAAGCAGCCAAAGGCAAATGGCCTGAAGAGCTACCAGAAGTACTATGGTCATGTCGAACAACGGCCAAATCAAGAATGGGGGAGAATCCTTTCTCTCTTGTGTATGGAGTGGAAGCCTTGATCCCACTGGAAGTTGGAGAACCTACTCTAAGATATTTCTGGGCAGATGAAGAAACAAATAATGAAGCAATGTTGGTCAAATTGGAGCTGCTTGACGAACGTAGGGGACTTGGAACATATAAGGATGGCAACCCAAAAATAGAGAATAAAAAGATATTACAATAGAATATCCAATCTCCATTATTTCAAAGTAGGAGACTTGGTTTTGAGTAAAGTAACTCATAACACCCGAGAGCTCAACGCAGAAAGCTAGGTCCAACATGGGAAGGCCATTACTGAGTTTCAGTTGTCACTGGAAAAGGGTCATACGAATTGGAAAATCAAGGCGGAGTAAAGTTGCCGAGCAATTGGAATGTGGCACACCTTAAAAGATACTATTGCTGATGAGCCTCGCCTATTCTGAAAGTATGTGTTGCACTTTTTTTCTCTGCGCCCAGTTTTTGTCCCAATTGAGTTTTTCTAGCAAAGTTTTTAATGAGGTAGCAATGGAAATCATACTACAAAGGAAGCTTCGTTAGTAGAAATAATACCTTTAAATGACAAGGCATGCAAGCAACGAGCCGCTACGGAGCGGTTAGATAGTAAAGTCCTTTTATTTTTATCTTGTTTCTTGTCCTATCGATGAATTAATTTTATCATTTGAAAGTTAAACAGGTACTTCTAAAGCTAGTCCCGTAATGAACAGGAGACGTCCTCTTCAAGAGTATCATAAACATAAGAGGGCCCTCTCTTATGAAACCCTCATGATAAAGGGTTGATTTCAGAAGAACTTATGCCCGGAACCCAAATGCTCTTGGGAAAAAATACATCTGAAGCCTGCATAATTCGACGCAAAGAGAAAAACTTGCGCAAATACTTGAACAAAAAGTACGCAAAGAGAAAAACTTGCACAATACTTAAACAAAAAAATACTTCTATTCATATCAAACATGCCAAGAAGCACGAGTACAAAAGTATGGAAAAGAAAGCAAAAAGCTAAGCTACTGTATCTCTGAAACCCGGAAGAAGAGAAGCATTTGCACCCTAGGAGAAGTGTGTGGATCCGTCGCCGGCTCAATATCTTAGCCTTCAACGTCATCCTCGTTAGGTTCTTCTTTAGTTCCCGAGAACTCAAAACTGGAACCATAGGATTCGGTAGTATCAGGTTAGACCAGGAGACCCCTTCGGGCAGTTAACTCCAACTCACGGGCCTTAGGGATCTCGGCATCAAAATCAATGACACCCGATTTGGCCTCTTCCAAGGTTTTTCTCCTCATGCTATACATAGAGAATGTTTTTTCAATAATCAGGGAAGCCGCTCAGCACTGAAGTTCTTACTTAAGGTGGTCAACCTCGGTCGAAAGATTATTCCTCTCTAACTTAATGGCTTAAAGGCTAACATCAAGTTCGCGGATGGTGGAGTGAAAAACTCTGTTATGCTCTACAATCCTCTTACGTACTTCTCCTCGACAGCAGTAACTTCTTCAACTTTAGATTTCAAGGCTGCCTCCAAAGTATTCAATCTTTCAGCAGAGGTAGCCTCGCGATCGGATACAGCAAGAACAACATTGTGGACTTCAACCCACTTGGCCTTACCCTCTTCGAATTTTACCCTTAACAGAGCAGATTCTTTGCTAAGGGTCACTACCTGCTCACTTTGTTGCAACCGAGCCTCCAACTCAACGGCTTCAGCAGCTTGTGCTTCCAGTTCTGGTATGCGAGCAGCAATTTGGTCTCGCTCGGCCAACAGTTGATCCCGTGAGTTCCTCCTTATAAAGAATCAACCTTTGAATGCCCTCAGAAGCAAGGAAGTTAGCCTGTGAAATAGAAGTACAAACTAAAAACCCATCCATAACAAAGATAGAAGAAACAACAAAGGAAACAAAGTTTATATCGTCGCTGCTTTGTGCATGGCATTGTTCAACAAACACTCTCCTGAGAGAGGTTGTATTTTATTCCTATCTTTTTATGAATACAGAGACTTCATATAATTAGCAAGTTCCAACGGCCGGGACAACAGATGGCATCAGGTAGAAATCGAAAGGGAGACGCTCCTCCTCCTTTGAGGATCTTCGGAGGGAGCAGAATAATTATGCCCCAAATTCCCATGAACTGGGGACTGGGGAAGAGGGACATCCTCCTCTCAGCACTCGCGGGCGGTAGATATGATGTAGCAGTTGGTGGTGGCGAAGAAGGAGATGAATCTAATGGTGTTGTAGGTTGAGAAACAGCTGCAGCAAATGCAGTGCTAGTTGTTGGTTGCTCATCAAGAGAAGATGGAAAAGACCCAGTACCTAGCCTCACAGTACCGGGCACAACAACTGGGACTCGGAAGTGAGAATTAGCATCTTCCACCATATCATATTCCCTCCAGAGCGTCGGGTCGTCATCTTCGGTTGGCGTAACTAGCTCAACAAATTGAGCATTCTGTAGATTTGATGAATGTCATCGTCTTCTATGTAGATAAGCCCCTCATCACTAGCTCCTCCATCATCATCAATCACCACGGTGTTTATGGCCGGCTCGGGCGCAACGCTCATCACCACAACATTTGTGGACGACTCGGGCACGGCACCCTTCGCCTTTTTATTTTTTCCCTCGGCCGCGGAGGAACGTCGCCTTTTTGGTTTCTTTTTCTCTGGTCGGGGAATCCGAGACGAAGCACTTGCAGCAGAAGCATACCCGGTGACACCTGTTCGGGAAAAAGCCTCCAACAGTAACCTCGCTACATCAGCAGGATCAACCAAAACGTCCTTATTGGGGACGACAACTGAGCCCTGTGGAAGACCTGAATTCAACAGGAAAGGAGAGTTAGCCAATTTTCCTATATGAAAAGAAAAATCAATGCCTTTAACCCTTGGTGGTATCCAGCGATTTGCTAAAATAGTGAAGGAAGGAATATCAGTAATAGCATGGGACAATCTTTAACTAAAAGGAAAGACAAACGATGAACTTATGAGTACGGTTCCATGATTCAGGAAAGGATGAAGTTGTGGCCGGAATAATGTCTCTAGTGGCAACTACAACGAACCGCTCCATCCATCCACGGTCGTTGCCATCATCCATGCTGGTTAGAAAAGCGTGATGACTGGAAGAGGAGGCCATTTTTATTCTTTGAGGCATTAGGATTTCTAGAAGATGAGGGCATTTTTATCAGAAGGGAGAAAAGGTTTTTCTGAAGAAGAAGATTAGAGAGAGTTGAAAACAAGTATGAGTTGAGTAAAGAGAGTTTAAAAAGTTATGAAGTGTATATGGAGAAGGTTGATGCGTATAAGTAAATGAATAGGCTGCTAAATCGTAGCCATAATTACCACGATAACCAGCAAAAATATTGCTGAATCGTGGGATGACGTGTGTTCGGGGCATTAAATGCGAAGAGACATGCGTCTAATCAACCGTCAGAAACTTTTCAGAGAGGGTCAGGGGATTTTCCTCCAAGAAAAGTATCTATACCAACTTCCCAGTGATACAAGGTTATGCCACCGAAAAGCAGGGGGACTATCTGTATAGGGTAAAATATGTTCATATTAAATGCTCGCATGATGAAGAGACACGTGGAGCCGAAGACAGAAGACAATCAGATCCGAATGCAACGATCTCATTTGTTACCGTAGGGAATGGTATTCATAAAGGCGAAATAAATGTTTGTCACCCGGTAGTATATAATGGAGAATATTCTATAGCATTAAGTACATGGTCTGTTACAGAGAATATGCATTTACTGCCTACCATTATATATTCTTTAATGTCCCTCATAATTGTCATTTAAGAGGGGCTTGATCCTAGGACCTTGTTCCCTAGATGCAATTATAGATAGTGAGCTCAACAACCATTTTAGGGGAGACGAATTTTCTGACAAGCATATACTATACTTTGTTCAAAGCTCAATGATAATTTACCTTCTTGCTTATTAATATTATTACTACTGCCTCCGGAAGCTTTGCTCCCAGAATCAAAATTTCTATTGTCTTATCTCGATTCCAACGCTAAGTCTTACATTCTTGTCTAATTTATTTATCATCTTAGGATCCAATCGATTCGCTTGTATATAAACCACGTATAAATTGAACTGTAAATTTTTATGGATAAACAATATTTATATGTTTCCAATGTTTAATTGTAGGTATTAGCTAAAATCAGGATAAAGTTCATATTAAAATCTTGAATATTTATCTCACATAGGAGGTGAGATTATAATTAACTCTATCATAAACACGACCCTTAGCTGCACAAATTTAATATAATACATGAATAATTAAATTGTACAACGTTTAATAATTTTGATTAGTTTATAAATATTCACCAGCAAAGAAATTAAGTTCACATTTCAAAATTACATATGCATATCACGAGGATCAAAATTAATAAGAGATTTTAACCTGTATGTACTACCTTAGAAATTTTTTTACCCTCGTTCTTTAGGTTTTAACTTAATTATAAGTTTATATATAATTTACCAGTTACATACAAATAAGTTTTAAATGAGTATCCTTGATTGTAGCCTTTTAATGTGGAAATCAAATTTCAAAAATCTACCGCTTTCATAGATCTCTCTCCTCTCTCTCTCTCTCTCTCTCTCTCTCTCTCTCTCTCTCTCTCTCTCTCTCTCTCAATTTTCTTTTTTTGGCCCGACTACTTCTTCTTTGGATCTCTATGATTCTCTTATCTTTTCTCATCTCCTTTTTTTTTTCTTCAGAGAATTCAATAATAGATTTGATGCCATCACTTATCCGCATCGAACCAGTCGTTGTCTATTGCCTGACCAGCCACTGAAAGCCATCAAAAGATTCAAAATTTTGATTTTGAATTCAAATTTTTTTTTTTAATTGTTACTTATTTTGATTGGGTGTTGTTGCAAACGATAGGGAATATTGTTTGAAGTTTGTATCACAATTTTGAGAGTGTTTGATGAAGATTAGAGTTGATTTTGGATGAATTTTCAGATTGAAACTCGAAGATGTATTAAAGTTGTATGTAAATTGTATTTAAGTTGTGTTCTGTTGTAATTATATTTTTTATTTTAATATTTTATGAAAGTTGAAAAATAGTTGTATGATATATGAATCGCTGTATGAAATTTGATAAGTACTTTCTTTTTACATAAAGTTGTTGATATGTATCAAAATTGTATTAAGAGAAGAAGTTTTGATTGGAATTTCAAAGAAGAAGAAGAATAGACCACGTACAAAGTATATACAGATTATATACAAAATATATACAAAAGACATATTTGTATAAAATTTATATGAAAATTGTATTTAAGTTGTATGATGTTGTAGTTGTATTTTGCTGGGTGAAAATGATGTATAAAAATTGTCGATAAGCTATAAATAAATTGTATACTATATAAATAGTTGTATAAAATTTATTTTTAGTCTATATGTTGTTGTAGATGTATCAAATTTGAATATTCAGACATTCAATTTGTCTAGTTTAGGTGCTTTATCGCCAGTGTCTCTATTGCTTTGGTTTGGTGCTACTTTCTGGTTCAAGCTATTAAAATAGTTTTGTAAGATTTGGTTCTCAATTAAGTCTTGAACTATTTTACGTCACTTTGGTTCGGCATTGTTGAAATTGCTATACTACAATTAAGGCACTATTAAAAAGAAGAGAGGAGAGGGGGAAAAAGAGCGTAACTGAATCCCATAATTTAAGGCACTAATAATGGATTATATATGGAGAGAAGCGGTAGAGAATAGGGTAAGAGGTGGGAGAGAAAAAAGGAAAAGATTGTAATTGAATACCTTAATTTAAGGTACTAATAATGAATTGTATATATAAATGGGGTTTTGACACAGTTACCCACAAAAAAAAAAAAATTATTTACCCTTGTCTATCCATTTGTTTTCCTACCCATAAACTAATTACATTTCATACCCATAGTAGGTTTTGTGGGGAATTTTTTCTTTATTCTCCAATTCTTTTTTATTTCTATGCTTCTTTTCTCTTCTTTTTCCTTTTTTTTCTTTTCTCCTTTTCTTTTTTCTCGTTTTCTTCTTATTTTTTTCTTTTTTCCTTTTCTATTTTCATTTAACTTCTTTTTTATATTATTCTTTTTCTCTTCATAATCTAATTTCATTTACTGTTTTTACTATTTTTTATTATTCTTTTTATCACTAAAGAAAAATCAAATAGTGTAATTAAATATAGCAAATACAACCAAAAAATATTAACTAACATATGATACCAATATAGTATGTAGCTATACCAACAGGGTATACAATTGTACGCAAAGAGTTAAAAAAAAAAACTAATTCAATTATTAAACTGAAATAATATCACTTGTCAATAAAAATTTAAAAAATTCTAAAAGGATCTAATTGTAAGAGTATACCGTTACATCATATAACATACTATAATTTTTTTTTTTGCATTTTCAATTTGCCCCGCACGCTGGGTAAAAGCTTAAAACAAATTAAAAGGGAAAAGGCAAGTGAATTTACGGGTAATAAGTATACTATTATAGTATATTGTATACTATTACAGCATATTGTTATAGTATCTTGCATATTATTATAGTATACCATAACAATATATTGTATACTATAATAGTATACTGTTGCAGTATAACTATATACTCTTATAGTATATTAGTATACTGTAGCGGTATACTGTTTTGTAAACTATAATAGTGTACTGTTGCGGTATATTGTAGCTGTGTTCTTCTTCGATTTTCAACTGAAAATTTTATCTCAATCAGCTCCAAATGCTATCAAATTTCAGTATGAACTTCCAGAAGGTACTATAAGCAATATTTAACAGCACCCACTTTGAATCAAACAAGAAATCTTCAAAAATAAATTGAGCTTCAAGCCCATCAATGGTGGATATTCTTAGTAATCCTTAATGGGAAGATTCTCAAAGGATGATATTAGCATGGGACCATGCAAATCAATTGGTATTAGCTCAAAAAAAGTCAATTAATGTGTCTCTGCGTCTGGGTTGAGTCAAAAACCCATGTAAAGTTATTTTCCTAGAAAGTCGATAAAGAGGATGATTGCCTCTAACTATTTTGTTGTTGACTTAGTAGCATATGGTTCTTCAGGGTCGCTAACTATATGTGGATTCTTGGAGTCTTCCTATTTCGTCAATTGAGGGGTCTAGATTGCAGATGAACCTTATTGCTTTGATATTTTTTCATCGCTTCCATCTTTGGCAAAGCAGCGACTGGTATTAGCGGGTAAATAGTTTGGGCCCCATGGGTAGGAGTAGTAAATAGTTTGGCCCTGGGCATTGAAGGGTAAATAGTTTGGAATTAATGGGTATAAAGTGAGATTTTCTCCATTTAAATTATAAGCAATTTTTGTTTAGGGTGAGTAATATATAAAATTAAAATATTTAAGTTTGAAATATTATATAAGAACGAAAAAATATCAATTAATAATATAACTGATAACCCAAAAATAAAACAGAGACGGGCTGAAATCTCTAGGAAGTCAAGAATAGGCATTAAAGCCTAACTGCCAAACTCCGGTACATACTTAGTTCTCTTTCACTTACAAAATCCCCTCAAACTTGTTTACTGTCTCTGCAAATTCTCTCTAATGGAAGAAACTAAGGAAGTAGTTCTGATAACAGGCTGTTCAAATGGCGGAATAGGTCATGAGTTAGCTCGAGCTTTTGCATCCAAGAATTGTTTCGTTGTAGCCACAGCTCGGTCCCTGACATCCATGTCCGATTTCGAAGATGACCCACGATTCTTTCTTCAAGAACTCGATGTTTTGTCCGATCAAAGCGTGACACGTGTCCTCACTAATGTTCTTGAAAAATTTGGGCGCATTGATATTCTTGTTAACAATGCTGGTGTACAGTGTGTTGGCCCTCTTGCTGAAGTCCCTTTATCTTCTATTCAACATACCTTCAACACCAATGTTTTCGGTATGCATCATTATACATAACTCTAGTTATTTGTTGCCTTAAAACAAAGTTCAGATATTTGACAAATCCATGTTAGTATTTTAAGTTGTACTCTCCTCATACTTTCCCTTTTAGTCTGTCCAAAAAGATTCTGTATTTGGAAACAATTCAACTTAAACTTGCTATTTTTACCGTAGTGAGATTATCTGTAGCTAAACAACTATCTACGGTTTGCTTCGGATCACAAGTTTCAAAAGTCTTTATTTCTTAAAGTGTGTGCACAGTCAAACACCGCCGCATAAATTGGGACGGAAGGAGTAACTTTTAGTGAGTGATTACTTAGTTTATTGTTGAGAAGCAAACATGACAACCATTTGCAACATTGAAGTATTATATTTCCACTTGAATTATTTGTACAAATATGATTTGACTTGTTTAAAGCCTGCTAATTTGAAATTGTACTTCCGGTGTTTGTTATTATTTTAGTTGAATCAGTGTGTGTAAAATGTGATAATTTTCTTGGAAACCTTCTACAATAAGTTTTCATAGTTCGAATTCTCTTGCTAGAGAAGAAGTATCATGTTGGTAATTGGATTATTGAAGTTCTTGATTGGTGATTTGATCCTCTTAAACGATGGGGACTCTGATAAAATTTAGAATAGATTTGGAACTAAAACTGAATCTTGGTATTTCCAACTTTACCTTATTTGAAGCAGTAGACATATTGAGCCTTCTGGTTTCTTTAATATCATTCAGATTTTACCAACTCTTTCCTTGAGTACTTGATCCAAAAGGGAAATAAAAGTTTTCCTTTTTTTCAAAAAGGAGAGTAAAGGTTTTTCCCCTTTCTTTTTCTTCCCAGGAGATGGGGGAGACATGATTATAATAATTTTATCAGAACAATAGTTTTCTTCTACAAGCAAGGGAGAATTTGTTACTTTCACTAAAGTTGAGGTAAAGGCAACTAGCTTACATCCTCATAGTTGGTTAGCTCTATAGGTTGGTGGGCGTCCATAGGTGTGCTGAGCTCTTCTTCTTACTGGATTGATCTGGACCACAGTGAGATATCAATGACAAATAATTAAGGGTGTCGGGCCCATGGTAGGTTGGTTGGTTGGCAACCCATCTATCCTATTTCAAAGAATTACTTTTGGAAGCTTAATTTGGTAATCTGATCGAGTATATATTTATTAGCAGAGCTAGTACTTGATCTACCTGTTTTAGCCTATGTGCACTTATTTGTTATGCTGATTTATGTACTTGTTTAACCATCAGTATACTGAGGATACTTGAACTGACCAAGGCACTGTGACTTCAGTAAACTGTTCGCTTATATGTCTCTCTCAATAAAAATGAATCCAAGAGGAGCAGTGAGGATGATGAAACTTAACCAAAATTGAAATAGTTCAGTTTAACTAATTGCTTAAACATTGTTTAACCTGGAATGCAAGTTTAGCGCTGAGTCGAGGGATGTAGGCGGGGACGTGAGGCTTGGGCCACAGGTCATCCCCAAGAGAGATAGCTTCAAGTACCTTGGGTCGATGATTCAGGGGGATGGAGAGATCGACGAGGACGTCACTCACCGCATAGGGGCGGGCTGGATGAAATGGAGGCTTGCATCTGGAGTCTTGTGTGACAAGAAAGTGCCACCGACACTCAAAGGTAAGTTTTATAGAGCTGTAGTTAGACCGGCCATGTTGTATGGGGCAGAGTGTTGGCCGGTTAAGAACTCCCATATCCAGAGGATAAAAGTAGCAGAGATGCGGATGCTGAGGTGGATGTGCGGTTACACTAGAATAGACAAGATTAGGAATGAAGATATTCGGAAGAAGGTGGGCGTCGCCCCTGTGGATAACAAGATGCGGGAAGCGAGGCTCAGATGGTTCGGGCACGTGCAGAGGAGAAGCCTCGATGCACCGGTGAGGAGGTGTGAGCGGTTGGCCGTGGTGGGTACGAGAAGAGGTAGAGGGAGACCTAAGAAGTATTGGGGAGAGGTGATCAGGCAGGACATGGCACGACTGCTCATTTCCGAGGACATGACCCTTGATAGGAAGGCCTGGAGGTCAAGCATTAGGGTTGTAGGATAGGGGTAGTAAAGTTTTCCTTACTTCATTCCGGGGATGAGGCGGGGTTGGATTACGATTGGTCTTAGATGGCTTACAGTTTATGTTGGACCCACACTATTCTTGTTGTTTGTCATAGCCCCGGGCCTTAGATTATGGTTACTGTTATTGCATGTCATTCATCTTTCGGTTTTTATGTTTCTGTTACTATTACGATTTCTACTGGAGTTACTAATGAATTCTCTCCTCTTGTTTTTTTTCTTACTTTATTTTCGTCTTTCTGAGCCAAGGGTCTATCGGAAACAGCCTCTCTGCCCCTATCGGGGCAGGGGTAAGATCTGCATACACATTACCCTCCGCAGACCCTACTATGTGGGATTTTACTGGGTAGTTGTTGTTGTTGTTGTATTGTTTAACCTACTTAGATTATAGGCTTTCTTATATCTTTTCACCTAAGCTGTTGTACCGTACTACTGTTTATTGCAACTCCAAAGCTCTCTATTTAAGGCAAGAATATTGTGTAAGAAAGAGGGAGGTTAACTTGCATTTTCCAAATTGATTGGCTGGATTCTGTTTTAGTTTTTATCAAAGCATTATCAGTTTACTAATTTGCAAGGAAAATGGGAAATGACTTTGGAATTAACCAAATTCATACTTTAGAATCTTGAGGGGTCATCATCAAGCACTAAAAGAATAAGGTGAACGAGAAGCAGGATTATAGAACCTGCTGCTAATATCTCATATACATCACCAATGACTGATATCCTAATGTATAGGCATATAAGTTGGTCCTCTAAACTACATTTGAGTCTAATATACTTTGCCATTGCTTTTTTGAAATGTCATATTCTTTCCATCGTACATAATTGGACTCAGAAATAAATTCATCCTCAACGATTTGGTTGTGGCGTGCTGAGTACTTGAGTGGCTCACTTTTTACGTTGCCTCTTTGCTAAGTTCTTCTATATCTTCACAACATGATATTAACATCATCATCTTAAGTGTATATAGTCCACTTTCTGCTTTGCTTCTTTGCTGAATTCTTCTATATTTTCACAGTATGATATTGACATCATCATCTTGTTGCTAGTGTTTGTTCTAGCTTTCAGTATTGTACTTTTTACTCCTCCCAGTTTTCTTGCTTCTAATATCCAGGCATTAGGTAAACATGAAACTCTTTGTATGACATTAAGCAGTGAGTCCTTTTAGGAACTCCACAATAATCTTCTACACACTTTGCCCCCCTTTAAGGTGCTCCATCAAAAATAAGCTGCAGTTAACACGTTATCAGCTAGGTTGGAAATAATGTTCCATTTACCCCACACTTGACATTCTTCTTGACTTGGCGCGGTTGTTGGGGATTGAAGGCCGGAATGTGTAGTGTTGTTCATGTTAGAATTCTGTTATGTTGGGAGATTGAACACATTGTTGGAACTTCCCATCATCAATGACATATTTCCGTGTTCACATCCTACACCTCTTGGTCCGGATAACAAAAAATCATAGTACACTCGTTGCTTCCAAATAAATATTTTCCATCTGTAGTTAGTCAGATTTGGAAGGGGCGTCTTGGCGCAACAGTAAAAGTGCCGCCGTGTGAGCAGGAGGGCACGGGTATGCAGAAATGCAAGGCCTGCCCTTCCCCGGACCCCGTACATAATGGGAGCTTAGTTCACCGGGCTGCCCTTTTTAGTTTGTCAAATTTGGAATAAATGATTATTCACCTAATTTTTTTTATTCTTTCTTCTCTTAGCTTTCTTTTATTTTTTCTGAGTCCTGGCAGAAATCTCTTTTTCTCCTTTCTTTTGGGTATATGACATTTTTTATATTTCTATAGGTCCCCTAAGGTTAATTCAATCTGTTGTTCCTCACATGGCATCCAGGAAGAAAGGGAAAATTGTAAATGTAGGAAGTTGCATTGCTTTGGCTCCGGGACCATGGTCAGGTGCTTATAGTGCATCCAAAGCAGCTGTACACTCATTTACTGATACCTTGAGGTATGCTTAGCCAACTTTGTTTTGGATGCTTTTTCAACTTCAAATTGCAGCCAAGCATACAACGATTAAATTTATTACAGGCTCTTAAATTTTGTTATCTTACTCTAGTTTTTGGGTGCTTTATTTTATTAGACTGTCATTAAGTATTAGATGTACTAATTTCTCTTCCTTGAACCACATTACAGTTTCTTTTGTTCTTCTCCTATAATCAACGACTCAAACTCCATACTTGAGATTTACTGGAAACAGATATGTTTCTCGGACGTGTAACTCTCTCACATGAATGTTACCTTTGTATCGGGTGAGGCATCACCTGTTCAAACCTCAGCTTCGAACTAAATTACTTTTCCGGCATTGTTTTCCTCGAAGGGAACCTTGGAGCAACTGTAAAGTTGTCTCCTTGTGACCTATAGGTCAAGGATTCAAGCCATGGAATCAGCCATTGATGCTTGCATCAGGGTAGGCTTAGGCTGCCTACATCACACCCCTTGGGGTACGGCCCTTCCCAGGACCTTGTGTGAGCGCGTAATGCTTTGTGCACCGGGCTGCCCTTTTTCATTGTTTTCCTCCTTTGATCAAACTTTTTGACTTCATAAGTATCTTTTTCGTTACGCTGAAGAGTTGTCAATAAATCTTTTTAAGGAGTAGTCCTGTAGAACACATTGTTGCCCAGGTTGCAACATACTAAGTCATATGGCTGAAAATGGGAATCCAAGGTCCAGTCTGTTACCTGGTTAGTACCCTGTTTGAGAGTAAATCAGACACTGAGACCGTGTTATAGGCTGATAACATCACAGAGAGATATTGTTATGGACTTGTATTTGCATTCTTGTGTTTCTAAGGCTTACATATATTTTATGTTAAGTAGTCCTTGCTTGGTAGAGATAGTTCTTAGTTGATAACCAAGAAAATGACTCCTTCATGGTTGTACGCTGAGTGAGGCTATTGTATCCAGATCCTAAATTATCATAATTGAACAGGTTGCTTATGAAAAGAAATATGAAAATGCTCCGTCTCAAGAAATATGAAAAATGTTACCCTAGCTGATTAAAAAAGTGAGATTTGGCATCCTCTGTTTCAGATTGAATGTCACCTTTCCTCTTTGTGTGCTATGCTACAATAATTTTCACCCTCCTAAAAGAGAAGTTTCTAGAACATTAAGGGTCCACTTCTTACAGTTCTTTCAAAAAAAAAAAATCTTTAAGCTATTTCAAATTTGAAAAATTAATAGTAGAGTTAGCAATACGCAACCTCAGATTTTACCTCTTTCACACTCAAAAAAGTCTGTCCTGTTTTTAACTCTTCTTAATGGAAATGCCAAGTCAAACAGGACATTTAATTTGGGAACGAAGAATGGTTTACTTTTGGTTATTCTCAAAAAGGACCTGCACTCCTCTCGCATCCATTTGACTGTCCTCTACCATCTCCAACAGCGGACTCCTTCTCTATCTTTTTAGTTGTCTACATATCCTCTCTCAGATAATCCAACTTTGAGTTTATGGAAAATAGTTGGGTGACTTTGAAAGTTAATGCAAATCTTTGAAAAGATGCTAAGTTGGAAACTTTATTGAGGTGAGAATTCCATCCTAATGATGGGAGGCTGTTGATGAGTACGGGGGATGCTTAAAGAGATTTGCAGGGTGAGAATTCCTTAACAACATCCATACCATCCCCCTCTTATTCTGGATTTTACGACCGTGCAAGGCAAAGGAAAACAGAAGATTAAACAGAAGGAGCTATCGGGTAGATTATGGTGTAATAGCTCAACAGTAAGGATGTCAACTTGAGTAGCCTGTCTCAGAAAGACCTTGCCGACTTGTATACCTAAGTCCCAGCAGGTATGACTAGAATAATAGCTCAAAGCTTAGACATCAACTTTTCTAGCATTTGACAGAAAGATGTAGCTGGCTTATGTAGCCCCAACTCTAAGCAGGTGATAGTGGGATACTAGTAGTTGAGCAATGATTCATTCATTCACCAGAATATTCTATTCTATACTTATTCTAGGTTGTGAGAGAATAGTTAAGTATGAAGAGCCAATAATTTCTTCAAAGTTATAAAGATCGCATTTTATGCAATAAAAACGAGGAGCTTATTGCAGTAGCATGCTGGGTGATTTTCAGATGCTTGGGACGATAGCAGATGTGCTTCTATCATCTCCTCAATTATCATCGCACCTATAAGTTGGTAAAACTATATCCTGATTCTAGAGCTCTATGATGCGTTATTGTAGGCTGGAACTTCGGCCATTTGGAATTGATGTCATCACTGTTGTCCCCGGAGCTGTTATGTCAAACATTGGAAACTCTGCCATTGCCAATTACAGTAGAATGCCAGAGTGGAAGTTATACAAGAAATTTGAAGAAGCAATCCGGGCACGAGCACATTTCTCACAAGGGCCAAGATCAACTCCTGCAGAAGAATTTGCAAAGAGGACGGTGAACGCCGTGCTGAAGAAGAAACCTCCAGCTTGGTTTTCTACTGGCCATTTATCTACTATTGCTGCAATCATGTACCACCTTCCACTGTTTATCAAAGATTTCATTGTCAGGAAACGAATGAAGTGTTGATACAGACAGCATTCTTAGATTCTTAATGTCAATTTTAACTTTGCTCAGGTGTGGTTTTTGTATCTGATAAGCAAATTCTTTTCTTGGTTCAGTTTAGAATAAAGATTTACATGAATGTAATACACAGGATGGTGAAAGAAATGAAAAATAACGTGATATCACGTTTCCTTCTATTGGAATTGGCTCTTATTTTGTTGTCGGATTCGTGATGATTAAACAAGTTTTACCTCAAAACTGTTTATAATGTAGAATTGTCCCTAGCTTAGATTCCTGAACCAAGAAAAAGGCCTTTAACTAGCATATTCTTTCTTTTATACACGAAATATTGCAAAAGATCTAGTCTTCCAAAAGTATTGGAAACTCATTTCATGAAGATAATATTTGGAAAAAGATTAAATAAGATAAAAACGAACTAAAATGAGCAAGGTCAAAGATCACTTTTAGCGCGCGGCTGAAATTATTTACATCTAGTAGCCGCAAAAATATATAAAATTTGGGAAATAACATACAGAAATGTATATATATACAAAAAAGATATTTTTTTGAAATCAAATTGATAAACAAAGAATTAGGGGAGTGAAAAAATTGGCCTTTTTCGAGAGAACTACATTATACATGTCAGTTCTACTTATCGCTTGGGGTTTTTTCATCCCGAATACATATGTAAATATTCTTTAGTTCCACTATAGATATGAATTATGGCGTAAAAGAACCCTCTTCACATCAAATCAAGATAAACAAAAACGTAAAAAAGTGTTACTACCCCCATATAGTTTTCAGAATCGCATTTCTACTTAAAATTTGCATGCCAGCTCCTTGTTCTTTTTCTTTTTTCTCTTAAAGCTTATATTTGAGAAATTCCAGTCAGACCTCTTTATAACAACATTTTTATATAACATCACTTCACTATAAAAGCCAAATCTTTTCGGAACCAAATGTCATGTTTTGTTATAATATATGTTCTTTATAACAACAATTCACTATAACATCCAAAAATATCCGGAACAAACGAGGCTGTTATAGAGAAGTTTGACTATAAAATCTAAAAGGCCATCTAAATAATGCTTATGCGTCGAGGAAAATTATTATTTTGGCGACCATTAGAATTTTCTTTGCAATTGTGTTTCTATTTTCAGTGCTCTGACCTCTTTGTGTTTATGCCTCCTTTGAAAGTGAGAGTCCAGAGAAAAAGATATGGAAAGTGTTATGCTCCAGGACCATGGCCAGGTGCTTTATACTGCTTCAAAAACTGCTCTTCATGTATTAACTGATTCCTTAAGGTCTGTAAAATGTTCTTTCATGTGTTATCCAAATTTGCTCAACTTTTAAAGTATCTCAAATTTTCCATAGAAAATTCTTATCTGCACCTCATATATGCACCAAAGCACTATAGTCAAATGCCAGCAACTGACATCCATTCCAAAAGAAGAGTCCACCAGCCTGGTTTTCTACTGGTCATTTCTCAAACCATAATGGCAATCTTGTGCCACCTGCTGCTTTTTTTATGAGGGTGGCGTCTGGACCAGCTTGCATGCACCTCGACTAATTCCACCGTATACCTACAACCTCCCAGCAGCACAGGTATCGAACAACTCTACCCACCAACACTTTGGCAGATGGGAAGAAATCAACAACCATGCCACAGTCCCAAACAAGTTGGGATCGGCTATATGAACCCTCACTTAATTAAAGCTAAAGAGATAGGAAAAAATCACCTAGTGTTTTTTTGTCTCCGTTGGGAGTTGAACCAGAGACCTCATAGTTATTATTGGAAAGAGAACGAATCCTTGATATTGTTTGTAGTACAAGCTTCCTGCTACTCCTTGAACAATATATGGCAAGAATTGTGATGGGGTGTTTCTAACAACAACAACATACCGTATAAGTAGTATGTACGCACCCTTAACCCTACCTTGTGCAGCTAGAGTGATACGGTGTTTCTAAATTACGCGCAATATCCTTCTCTTCATTCTGGAATGATGCTTGTAACCCCTTGTGAAAGCAATAAGAAATGTAAATTCTTGCCCGAATAAATGTATGGCATGCTTGCCCAAATCACACAATCTTATCTTTGATATGAAGATATGTATACTTCTTTACTTAATAAGTAAATATATAGGAGAGGTATGTTTAATTATGCATGGTGATCAAGTCCTCCAGCACAGACTTCAGCACCAGTCAGTTCCAATTCAACATAGTACTGTTTTCTTACTTTCAAAACAAAATCAGATGTCCGAATACCTTCTTCCACTTCCCAGCTCTTATTTTAATAATCAAAACCTGTTATAACCAAGTTCTGATTTTACATAAACTCTTTACCTTTTCTTGATGAAACAGGGGTGTGACATATGTGCATTTCTATGGATTCTTTAAATGCGCTACAAAATTGACATAACAAATGAAAGCACCCTATTGAAAATTTGTTTCATGTCCAATCCCTTAGTCAGGATATTTTTTTTTTGTGTGTGTGTGTGTGTGTGTG
>NW_017670797.1:282946-306016 GCF_001879085.1 Nicotiana attenuata
GGGGGGGGGGGGGGGGGAGGTCCAACAGGCCTCTTGACAAGTGCAAGGATCCTGCAATTCTTCTATCTGTTTTCCGTTGGACAGTATTGATCTCCCAAGATTAAAATCTTTGTTTTCCGCAATTGATTAGTCTTACCATTTGATAACTGACAATCACTTTTCTTTTCAATAATATGTTTATTTTTTGGCTTAGAGTTAAGCACCGAAAACAGATGTGTAATGGAGATAGCTGGTTATTTCTTTTACCAAGTTTATGTGAGAAGAGAAAAAAGCCAGCCAAGTCCTTTTATCATGTTTAACTAGTAATACAAAATTGTCAGCAGCCTCTTAGCCGTCATGTTAGTGTTACATGTATGCTGAAAAGGAAAAACAGAAAATGAGGGAGAAAAAATTGCCAAGGAACAACTATGACAACACTGGATAAAGACACTAACCATCACAGATTTCTAAACAGACTTGAAGATGGAAAATTAAGCACTAATGATAATCTATTACCTGCACTATCAGCCGCTCTTCTCCAGCATATAACACTTCATGTCCTGAAATTTGTTGTTTCTTATACGATTTTTGATAGTCATACGAAGAGTTCCTCATTGTGAATGATGCGGTTGAGCATAGTACACCATCCCAGGAGGTTGCAAAGGACGGAAATTAGGAGGTAGAGCTTGTTGAGGTAATGGTACTTGCTGCTGTTGCGCTAAAGACTGCTGCTGCTGCACCATTGACAATTGTTGCTGTGTTAAAGGCACCATTGTAGTCATATACGATGGAGGTGCTGGAGGAGGTGGTACAGATGGCAAGGCGGGCATACTCCCATAACCGTAAGGGCTCACCATTCCTGCCGATGGCTGTAAATACTGCTGGGGTGTTGGATTAGGGAGTGAATGATATTGACCCTGAGAATTTGGCATTTGACTATGCACTGTGGGATGAGAAACCAACATTGACTGATAAGGCGGAGGATTAAGTGGCTGTGCTGGCATTAAAACATTTGAATCTGACAGAGACTTTTCTGGATGTGAAATAGAATTGTTGGTGGCTGGAAGCGATGAAGTTTTTGACAGCCCGGCAGTTTTTGCCGCCTCTGCAGCAAATGAAGAGAGGACAGATGACATGATATACTGAGAGGAGCTAGAAGCTGTAAGTTTGTCTGCTACCTCAGCTGCGATTGCTGCAGCTGTCTTCTTGTTCGTTTGTCCTACTTTTGGAGAAGTGTCATTTGATGTAGATGTTATAGCCAAAGGCTTTGAGTCTGCCACATAATCTTCATCATCAAGATGCTTCCGCATGTTGGTGGCTTCCCCCGCCTGTGCTTCTGCCACCTGAAAATCCAATAGATAAAGTTACTCATAATCTCAGTGCTTTAACTAAGAAATTACGCCACTTAATCATTTAGAAAGCTAAATACACACTTGCCCTATTTCCAATTATTGGGAAGGCACTCAAGAAGCAATACACCTCCCTTTCCCTCTCACTGCAATACATATTGAAGTCTTTCTTCACTCCACTTCTCTTTTTCCACCATCCAACAATCCCAACCCACCTATACTCCCCCCCCCCCCCCCCAAAACAACAAAAAAGGATAATGATAAAGCAAACAACTAACCAGTGTAAGAAAAATAAATTGATAAGCTTAAAATTGAAAATGAGATAAAAACCTGTATCTGAGTCCGAACATTCTCTAGTTCAGATTCCTGACAAAATTAAGAAGCAATGAGTTGGACGATAAGTACAGCATAATGTCAAGAACACTAAGACTAAACCTAATGCATTTATCACTTACCTGTTCATTTAGTGCTTCTTTTAACTGTGAAACAAGAGTCAATCTGTTTGCCTCAACAACTTTAAGTTTCTCAATACACTGTTTCAGAATATTTTCTTCCTCCTCCAGTTCTTTGGACAAGGTTTTCCTCTTTGGATCTTTTGCTGCATAAGAAAATATTACTCAACTCCCATAGAAAATTTAAAAGTAACAACTTTTTGGGAAAAGGAAAAAGACTGTAAAGAGATGTCTAATCTATCACTCTGTTAAGGTCTCAGCCCCCTGTAACTTTATTCCTGTTTTTTAATCTCGGAGGTGTTTAGGCCAACTTGTGTGCAGCTCGACTTATCCACCAGGCAGCCTATACAGCCAGCAAGTACAGGTTTCTATGGTATCATGTCCACACGGCTGGGCAGATGGATGCAGACCAAGTGTTGTAGTTGGAGTTCGAACTTGGAATCTCCACATTACTCCCATACCTCAAACACTAGGTATCCCCCATTGGGACATAATCTTAATCCTTTTCTCTGGGAAAGTTATGGAAAAAAAAATGATATTTTTACACTCAGATTGATATGACTATTTTTCTTTCAATTATTGCATTTCACTCCGCCAAATCATGGCCTTCAGTATATCTTCATCATCATTTTTTTCCATATTGATGTTTACAAAATTCAAAGTAGCAATGGCAACAGGTTATTATCAACATAATGGAGCAATTCAGTGCAGACATATGTTAACTTTGCAGTCCAATAGAGAACCAGATTATACCTTTTGTAAGGACCATGTCAACATCCTTTTCCATCTTTCTAACATGGTGGACAGCAGACTTGCATCTGTTCATTTCTTCGTCTTCAGTAGAATGTTCGCTGATTACCAAGTGAAATGCTGACACTATTTTTTCAGCTGTTCCTCCAACGGTCAATTTCTGGTTACAAAGCAATGGTAAGAACAAGAAGTAATAGTAAAATAAGCAAGATACAGACGTTAAGCAATCAGTGGACATAAACAAAAGTGCCTTATGAGGAGCATGTCACCGTTTTTATGGACCGCGAGTCCCTTTTAACTATTCTGACAGAACGACTTCGCTTTCTTCCAAACTCTAATGGTGGTGGCAGCTGTTCTCCAAGCATTATATCCTTCAAGCTCTGCGTTCGAGATCCAAAAACTCTCCTTTCTTCCCAAATATTAACCTACAAACCATTTAAGCAAGACAATCAAACTACTATATCTCAATAAATTTCGAGCAACAAGTTGATCAGATACTGAAAAAAAGAGCTAAAATAGGCTGCATATTTGCCTTTTAATTTGTGCCATGTTCGTTCACAAGTTAGGGTTATCGAGGCCAAAAGTTCAGAAGCAAAAGGGAAGGAAGCATACCAATCTGGAAACTACATTCTTTCCATGGTCATCTCCTTTTTCGACCATCTCCTTTAGTGCTGAAGGAAGAACCTTCCAAAACTCGGTAACAAACTCATTTCCTTTACGCTTGCTGTTTTGTAGGATGTCATTTGCCAGGTACAGTAGAGGGACTTTTTGAGCCATTTCGGAACTGTGGAACTGTTTACCCCATGTTGTAACAACTAGCTCTGCTTTATCTCGGTGGAAGATACACCAATGGGACAATGCTGCATAGAAAACCAAGATAAATGATGTTACTTAAAAGGAAACGAATATGAGTTTGGACAAAACAGAAAAGAAAGAGAAAGGATAAGTACCAATGGAGAAGCAATAGGATATTTCCAAGTATCACCCCATTTAATGGTTAAAAAAACTCACAGCCAATATGCACCTAATGTTTTGTTGATGCAAGGTAAATGACATCAAATATCCCTTTTTGTTCAATTTTCTAGTCTAGCATTGCACATATTGACAGCAGAAGTGTTCAAATTGCAAGTGAGAAGCTTGAAGTACTCCATATGCCAACCCTAAAAAGACACCTCATAACAATGGCATATATGTTTTATGATAATAGGAACCATCAGTATGGACAGAATTACTACAAACTAGCTGCATTTCCTGTAAGCTAAGTAGGTCAGAAGACTCAACTTTCTAGTTTAATCTACTTATGGACCTCTAGGAGAAATGCAATCTTATTCCCACCCAGATGGAGTGGGAGCAAGGTATGAATTTTTTTTCCTTTTTTGATTTTTTTATTTGTATTTTTTATAAAGGTAAGGTGAGAGTTGGTACAAAATATCAACTAGTTACCGCTAAGAGTTAAGAAATACACCAAAAACCTCCCGAAGAGACGGAATGAGATAACTTAACCGTGCAAATGCCAAAATACAATAAAGTACACATAAGGACTTGGAAGTATGTATACAGAGGATGCACCTAGATGACCAATTAAACTTCCAAAAGGAAGGTCTAAGGGTTATGACTTATGAAAGAATTATAATGACCAAAAAAGAGACAGTCAATAAGGATAATCTCCACTCTTCTTTTCTTTTTTTTTTTTTTTTTGAATATAGTAGTGTCCGAGTCAACTTGCGCACACCTCGACAATTCTAAATTAATAAATCACTCATATGCTATGTAATCAAACGAAGATTCCCGAGAAGCAACACATTAAAACTATATCAACAAACGACAAACACAAGTTTCTCCATAGCAATACTTTGTTTAATGATCGGAATGTGGACCATATTCAGAGAAAACACAAGTGAAAGCAAAAACTCAGCAAGATTGAAGCAATTGAAGCACACGCTGTCAGTTTGGTAAAACTACTCACTGATCTCAATGGACAACGGAAAACACAAGGATGTATCTAAGCAGCGCTAGCACTACTTCTTTCCAGATCAGACGGCAAGATTTTTCCATCTTCCCCTTCTTCTTTTTTCTTTTTTTCCTAAAAATTATGTCCTCTATACTAAAATGGTTATTTATTTTACTTCTTGAGAGTTAAACCAAGTGATATTTGACTAACATTTTAAAATATCTTTTCATCATTTTGAAACTAAATATCCGCAAATTGTAGACTTTCCTCATTGTTTTAGGCATGCTTTTTATTTCTTAAAAAAAAGTCACTTAAATCCAATCTAACTCCAAAAACTGGCCAAGTTGACTTCGATAAGAAAATACAACAATCAATTTGGGAAAGGACTACCATTTCAACCTAGTTCAATGTACAGATACAAGCAAATACAGAAATCAACACCATAAGGTTACTAAATCAAAAAATAGTAAATAGTAAAGTTAGACCCCATCTATCGCCATTAAACCTTCCGAATGAACCTCTAAAAGAACTTATCAGATTCATTCGTGAGAAGTGGAGGTACAATCTTTTACTCAATTTCGTCAATTCACAAGAAAAGAACTACCAAGATCTAAAAGGCACACCCGAAATTGAGTTCCAACAATTTCCATTAATGAGTTAAAAAATAGGCAAGTTCAAAAATATAAAACAGAAATACAAATACAAAAGATAAAGAAACATACTTTCAATGCACTGCTGAGTGCTGTTGAGCTTCGAAAGCTTGTCTGCAAGTATCTGCTCATTAAAAACACTATTCATCTTCCCTCTTCACCACTACAAAGTTCCAATTTTTAAGCTAAGAATTTGAACAAAGTTGCAATCTTTAAACCAAGAATTTAAACAAAGTTGCAATCATTAGCCAAGAAATCAAAATGAGTTATGATAAAACCATCCAATTGAGCAAATGCTGAGAAGCAAATCTTGGTAAATTGCATTTAAAAAGTGAAGAAAACCCTCGAAACTAATAAAATTTCCAACTTTTTTCTAACGAAAGACAAATCAAGATTGGCAAATCACAAGATTAAGCAAAAAAAAAAAAATGGTGTTGGAAGGGGGATAACAAGGGTTTTGAACCCCGCAAAAAGGAAAGACTAAAGAAAACCCAAAGGAGGGTTTGTTTGGGGTAAGTGCAACAGAGTGAAAGAATGGAACGTAATGAAGAAAAGAGGGAGGGAAGAGAGTTACTCGCACAAGGGAGATTCTTATTTCTGCGCCTATTTTATTTTTTTTTATTTTTATTTTTTCATTTCTGGGTTTCATCAATCATACATAGAAAATATGGTTTCCTGTTATACCGTACTACTGCTAGGTTAACTGTCTTACCGTTTTTTTTTTTTTTTTTTTTAAGATTTTCTTCTCTTTTTTTCTTTTGTTTAGCCGTGAGTAAGGTTTTAATGGTTTTCTAAATATCAATCAAACCAAAACCTTGTCGAACTAAATATAAGGTTATTTAGTAAAATCCAAGGGTACGAATAAATCTATAACCATATTGAATAATTTTGATAGAATTTTATATTTTTTAAAACAAATTGAGAAGATATCAAAAGAGATCCGATTAAATTTATATGTGTAAATATATGTTGTAAAGCAGCAAGTCACTGAAGTATGTTGATTTTCTTTTTCTTTCTTCTCACTTATATCACAATCTTTTGAGTCAAATATTATGTTCATCTACTTCCAAAAAATCTGGTGATGTTAAATGTTTTTTTTAAGATTTTGTCTTTTGAACGGCAAATTTTCGATTATAAGTAGTTGAAATTACTCTAAGATAGAAGAATATTGGTTCTTGTTAAAGAATGAGTTTGGAGCGCATAGTCTGTATTCTTGCCTTTACTCGTAAATCAAAATCTTGGTTGAACATTGCATATATTCAAGTTCTTGTAGTAAAATTAGTACTCAACGAACTTATAGTAACATTAATTTATACTCTAGTAATAGTGTTACTTCTACGCAAAGTACTGAAAATTAATTGAATCGTATCAATAACAAAGAGAAACAGAGATTTGTGACGATTTCAACATGTCTACTTTAGGTTATACTCAATTAAGTAACTAAAATAGTATGGTATAAATTTCTTAAAATAACCAGCGAAACTGATTCATTGACACCCCTACCCCAAGCCGTGAGGGGGAAAAGTTATTGATATGTTTTATGAAAAATCATCTCATATAATTGAGCGCCCTTGGTACTGATAATTTATAAGATTACTTGAATGATACAGGTGCTTTATAACGTTCTCTTCTTTACTTTTACAAAAAAAAAAAAAAAAAAAGTAAAGGCCCATAGCTGCATAGCATTTATTAAAAAAAAAATTAGATTGAAAAGCCCCATAGCATATTCATAACTGATATTAGTACAGTAAAAGACTAATAATAGTTCAGTCCACTAAAACCAAACTCAAGTTGATTGTTTTACTGACTACCAATAGGAGTCATGTTTGATAACAAGTAGACAAATAGAGGCAATCAGATGCCTAGGTAGTGAATAGCAAGAAGAATCCATCAACATCTGAGCAAATTATATCAAAAGGACTGCACTCTAACAAAGTACACCCCAGAAACCAAGGCTCTGCTCTAAACTACACAGTAATTATAGTTCCAGAGATAACTCCGCAAGGTTTTCCATTCGACGAGACAACAGATGCAAATATTCTAAACTCGCAAGAACTAGGGATCTGATTCGGTGAAGAAACACAATGAGCTTTATAAGAATGTCCTTGCACGAAAAGCTATCACGGAGCCAAGGTAACACTTGCAAAAGACAACTGTCATCGAACTAGCTTCTCCAGCAACCAAACCAGAGCTTCCTACGTGCAAGACCTGCAGACCTGCAAAGATGCAATAATATGATACTCTCTTACCATTATCTTATAGTGTAAGACTGATCCATGAGAAACCGAAGATGAGCTTAGGATAAATTATAGCCTAATTCTACTGCTTGATAATCTTCCCTTGTGCCTTCAATTTTTCTGCAACTTGTTCATCAGACAAAGGCAAATAATAAATGCGAGGTGTTGCCTTTGTCTTTCTAAAAAGATCATCCAGAGTGACAATTGGAGGGTCGAGTTTCTCAGGAAGTGGAGGTGGTGGAAGTTTCTCAGATTGAAGTTGCTTGTTCTGCATCTGTTGCCTTGGTGATGGTTGGGGCTGAGCAGAAGGTGGGGCCGCAGCCGGGATTGTGGTCACAGGAGTTGCATGAGTTGAGGGAGATTGAGGTGGTGCTTCAACCTTATCTTTCACTCCCTGGGGATCAACAAACTCAGCAACAAGTAGCTTTCCTCCATGTGGAGGCCATTGCAGGTTATATACAGCATTTCGAGTTTCTATAGCTTCTTCTACAGATGCAAACTGCACAAATTCGACAGCAAGTTAAAATTCACCAAGACAAACATGTTGTAGGAGGAAGAGAGAAAACCAAAAAAATAGAGTGCTTACAGAAACAAAGCAGTGGGTCTTAATAGCGTCCATCCAGAAATTTGTCACAGTACCCGTCTTGCTAAGTAGCTCTTGCACCGCTTTCAAGGTGAAAGGCCGCAGAAAATTCTCGATCAAGAGAGAATTAGTAGGCACTTTCGATGATGGAGGAACTGTTACAATCAACATAATAACATTATTCATACCATATACATCCAGAATATACTCATTCCACCATTAAAGAAGTGGCAACTCACCCACACGTTCTTTTGGTGGTTCCTCCTTTGCCACCGAATCAGATCTAGAGACACTACGTCTGAAAGAGGGCTGGAAAAAATCCTTCGGGGTAGTTGAGGCCACAGCATCACCTTTCTTGCTCTCAGGAATTTTAAGATCTTCTGAATTCCATTTACGCTGCCTCTTTACAGTATCATTGCTCCCCGCTGCTGTTCCTTGATCTACAGCAATACATAGAAGATAAGATTGGGGGCAGATCTAAGAAATTTCCAGAGCAATGACGTAAACAATAAGTGTCATTTATTTGATTCGCATAAAATAGCAAATGGCACTTAATCGGAACTGCATTGTCAGAAGACATTGGGAGGAATGAAATGTGAATACAGAAGTGTTCCTTGAAAAAGGAGCAACTGGTATATGCATAAAGCCTACAGGGAATGTTTCTCCGATCTCTGTACTCATTCTTTACACTCAAAGTGTCTGCTAATAGCCAGCAAAATTACAGCTAATACGATTCTTGTGACACTTTAGCAATCAGAATCCAAAAAGAGAAAATTGTTAAGTCATAATAATTGCACTATAAGAGGACATGGGAGGAATGAAATGTCAATACAGAAGTATTCCTTGAAAAAGGAGCGACTGGGATATGCATAAAGCCTACAGGGAATGCTTCTCCAATCTCTGCACTCATCCTTTCCACTCTTAAGTATCCGCAAACAGCCAGTAAAATTAGAGCAAATAAGATTCTTGTGACACTTTAGCAATCAGAATCCACAAAAAGAAAACTGTAAAGCCATAACAAAGTGGTAAAGAATAGCGAAACGAATTATTGCAGAAAAATTACCATGAGGTTTTCTTTTCACAGACTTCACAATGGGACCATCGTCTTCAACATTGGTATCTATATGGGCAACTGACCTAGCATCATCAAGAGAAGCAACAGATCCTACCTCCCTACTCGTGTTCACTTCAATTTCTTTCTTTCCATCCATTTTTTTCACCGAGTCCAACTTAAAATCAGCTAATTTACCCTCTGAAACATCCTCCTCAGCGGAATCATCACCAGGACTTCGGTCTAATTGCAACTTCTCTGCAGAATCCCCATTGCCATCAGTCTTCATTATATCAACATATTTATTGTTTTCGTTGCCTGGTTCTTCTACAGATACTTTCTCGTCATATGGCTCTTCAACATCCATAGGTTGTGATTTTCCATCACCAGGACTTCGGTCTAATTCCAACTTCTCTGCAGAATCCCCATTGCCATCAGTCTTCATTATATCAACATATTTATCGTTTTCGTTGCCTGGTTCTTCTACAGATACTTTCTCGTCATATGGCTCTTCAACATCCATAGGTTGTGATTTTCCATCACCGGGGTCGACACTGCTTGATGATAGCTGCACATTATCAGGTTTAACATCTAATTCTATTTTGACATCATCAGCGATTACATTATCCATCAGTTCTATTTTTTCATCAATTGAGACATCAGCGGAAACAGAATCAGATTTTACTTGAAACCCTAACACAGGGCTAAGCTCAGATACCTGAGTTTCCAGATTGGATGAACTGACCTTTGCCTCATCCACAGAAGAAATTGAAATGTGATTCTCCAGCTGCTCTTTTATATCCTCACTCTCATTCCGGGTTTCATATTTTTGCGAGTCTTGTCCACTTAAAGCCGTGTCAGACTCTACACCCACACCGACAGGATCACTGGTTTGCACAACACTAACTTCAGGATATTTATCGTTTTTGTTGCCTGGTTCTTCTGTAGACATTTTCTTGTCATGTGGTTCTTCAACATCCATAGTATGTGATTTTGCATCATCAGGGACATCACTGCTCGAGAATAGCTGCACCATCTCAGGTTTAACATCTAATTCTACTTTGACGTCATTAGCTATTACATTATCCTTCAGTTCTGTTTTTTCATCAAATGAGACATCAGTGGAAACAAAATCAGAGTTTACTTGGAACCCTAAAACAGGGCTGATCTCAGATACCTGACTTTCCAGAATGGATGAACTGACATTTTCCTCCACTAGTAAAGAATTTGAAATGGGATACTCCAGCTGCTCTTTTAAATCCCCACTCTCATTCTGGGTTTCATATTTTTGCAAGTCTTGTCCACTTAAAACTGTGGCAGACTCAACACTCACACTGACAGGTTCACTGGTTTGCACAACACTAACTTCAGCTGTCTGGTCCTCTTTGGTTGGAGCACTGGTTTCCGTATCCGCAGTTTGGGCTACCAGATCCTTTTCAACCATAGTAGATATAGCACCACCAACCGGCTCCTCAATTGAGAATTTCCCTTCATCCAATTGCACTCTGTTTTCAGCTGCATCGACCTCGCTCATTTTCTCATCCGCTTCCTTATCTGTCGTATTATCAGCATCAAAATTATCCTTAGGATTATCTGCATCAACAGATTCAGCCATTTCTTCGTCTGGCCCAGGCGTGGAATCACCACCATTCTCTGACTTAGTATGAGCAGCATCTTGCTCTTGGAGGATTGCTTCAGCTAATCGCCTTACCAATTCTTGCTTCAACCCCTTTATGGGTAGCTTACGTCTCTTAAGCTCTTCTCTTAGCTCTGTGACCTTCAACTGATCAATTGGTCGATTATCAATAACAGGACACGGTGACGACATTCTGTTTCCAGATATTAACTTTATTCAAAAGTGGTACCTGATCGAACCATCAAGAAGTCAATGAGAAGGCAAACACGTCCAAATGTATATGCAAGAGCACTCAAAAAGTAGAGCAAGACATCAACATTTTGGAATCTGAAACTAACAGATACTGTAACGATTAAGTAGGCTCATTAGACAGCAGAGACCATCTTACACTACAGCAACGTAAGGCCTAAGGTCTACTAAAAGAGAGAAATCAGCAGCAGAACATAATGCAAACCTAGCTCTAAAAGGATATACATAGGCCAATAACTTTTCTACCCCAGCTCATTTCCCACATAAGACAAATGTAGAAAACAATGAAGCTTATTCGAAACGTGGCATGCCTAAGATAAAGGAAGCAAGAGGATATATTAAGAGAAGGTCAAAAACCAACCACTCTCTAATATGAAAACAAAACGCCTCTGTGAGGAGAACAGTAAAAATAAAGCATCCCCCCTCTCCTTAGAGAAACAGATTTATTAAGGATTCTAAAAATATCAGTTCCATGAAAGTTCTTTTTAAACAAAAATGAGTCAATCCTGCATTAGCTGAGGTCCGCTACTATGAATCCTCCATATATTATGAGAGTGAATATTACTTCTGCCTATAATACAACATATGTAACACTGTTTTTTCATAAATACAATGTGGTGATACTCACAGGTAAATGTATCAACTAAGCATAATAATCCAATATAAAAGAGAGAAAATTACTTCTGCCACTGATATAACTTTTTTCAATAAATACAATGTGGTGATACTTATAGGCAAATGCATCAATTAAACATAAATAAACCTTACACGGAAACACAATTAAAGAAAATGAAATGGGAATTCATAGTCTACTGCTAAACAATTAAAAAAGAAAAAAACTAACCTTGTAAATTAGGGCTCAGAGGCTTGTATCACTTTTATGAGTATCAAAACCCTAGTTACACCGTAAACACATAAAACCGAGCATCATCAGATTAGAAACATCCAAAATTCAGAAACGAAACAACAAATGAAAAAACTTTTAAAGAAAAACAAAATCAAAACAATTCTTAAAAGGAAAATTTGAAACCAAAAAGGGGCTACGGGAAACTTTTCTAAGGGCGGTGACGTCAATTCAATTTCCTGTTGAAACAGTGAGGATCTAAATTAGAGATTAGGTGTTTTGGATTGGAAATTGTTGATGAAAAGAAGTGATTTTTCTTTTATAGGGTTATTGTTACGAGTGTACCGCGAAGAAGAACGGAGAGAAAGATTGTGTGTGAGGACTGACGAGTGGACGGCAGAAGAAGATTGAGATCGACGGTCAATGATTCCTATATTACCCTTACTTTGTAACCAAAATTACTGTTAGATGGGCTTCTTCATCGATGGACTCGCCACTCTTGGGCCATTAATTTCTCTTCGTAAAAATTGTACGGGACGCCCTGTTTGATGTGAAAATTGCACGGGACATTCTATTTGGTCGTTCCCATTTAACCTATACCTATTTTCTAAAAAGTCCTTATACTCATTTTTTATATAACTTCAGCCCCATTTCTCTTCCTCCTTCTCCTCATTCGTTTTCTTCTTCTTCTTCTTTTTCTTCTTCTTTTTTCTGCTGTTGTTGGTGCTGCTATGAAATTTCAATTCATGGGATGATTGCCATAAAAATGTTTATCAGATAATTTAAAAATAAATTATAAATAATTATGTAAGTTAGTAGACAATAATTTGTGAATATTTCCACTTAATTCTGTTCTTTTCACGTTTATTGTTTCCAAAATTTATGATTTAGATATTGTTGGCAATCTGATTATTTTTTAGTAGTAATACACTATGAAAGAATAAGGTGATTATTTATCTAGTATGTTAGAAAGCTTTAAGTGCTGAAGTTTTTACAAATGAACTAAATAACTTCAGCATCTTCTGCTGAAGTTTTTGATAAAGCTTATCCAAGACAAAAAAACTTCAGCTTATTTAGTGCTGAAGTTTTTACAAATGAACTAAATAACTTCAGCATCTTCTGCTAAAGTTTTTGAAAAAGTTTTATGACAAAACTAATGAATCCAGGACAAAAAAACTTCAGCTATTTTAGTGCTAAAGTTTTTACAAATGAACTAAATAACTTAAGCATTTTATCCAGGACAAAAAAAAACTTCAGCGTATTGCCTTTGCTGCTTCAAGCCCGTCTACTAGAATGCTGAAGTTTTGGGTGATTGTCTTTGCTACTTCAGCCCCATATGCTGAAGTTACGCGAAAAAGTGGGTACACTTGTAATTTTTTTGCAAAGCGGGCACAAGTTAAAACGTGACCAAAAAGCGGGTATAGATGCAAATTCCCCCTATTTGATCGTCCTCATTTAACCGATATCCATATTTTTAAAATTATTTAACATATACTCTAATTTTGACAACTTCAGATCCTGCGACCTATGCGCTCCTTTTTTCCTCTTCTTCTTCTTATTTTCTCTTTCAAACATGTTATCTTGTAAGTTACACATGTTCTCGTTTCTGGAAATTGGACAAAGCGACAAATCAAGAAGAAAGAAAGACTCGACACTGCCTCTCAAACAATAATACTTCCCAACACAAAGTGCCTAAATAATAAAACAAGAGTTTATTGTCAAAACTCGAAGAAGCATCAACTGAAGTTTGGGGCTGCAGGGCCAAACTTCAGACATTACCAGGTTATTGTCTGAAGTTTGCAGCTATCACGCCAGGAAAAATTATCTTAAGTTCAAATATAACAAGCTAAGTTTGTCTGAAGTTTGCACTACAAACTAAAGAATTTCAGACTAATTAGTCTGAAGTTTGCACTACAAACTGAAGAACTTCAGACTAATTTGTCTGAAGTTTGCACTACAAACTGAAGAACTTCAGACTAATTTGTCTGAAGTTTGCACTACGAACTGAAATTTTTGATTGCTTTTGCAAGTCAGGCCAAACTTCAGACGTAAATATCTGAAGTTTTACTTTGATAAGGTCACACTTCAGGCAAAAAATTCTGAAGTTCAAACTCCAACCATAAATTCTTGCTACTTTAGGCCCAAGTTACCCGAAAAGTGGGTACGGTTATAATTTTTTTGCAAAGCGGGTATAAGTTAAATAGTGACCCAAAAACTGGGTATAGATGCAAATCCCCCCTCTTATTTCGTAAAAATTTCCTCTGGAAGCCACTTTCAACCTGCTATTTAACGTAGAACGATTAACATAAATAGTCGCCCATCCAACTATTTAAACTAAAAATAGCTAGTGATTGTGTATAATAAGTGTATAAAATATGTATACCGACTAGAAAAAATAAACAATAAATCCCGCCGGTTATTTATGTTAAATCTTCTAAATGTGATCCCTTTAATGTATCCCCTGTTTTATTAATTGTGTTCATAGCTGGCCATATTATGGATAAAGTGGATCTTAAAAGACTTTCTTGCCCTTAAGTTGGCCAAGCCTAATTGTTACATATCTTTGCGCAATCACATTCGTTTATAACTTCTGTTTGTCTAAATAGTGATCTCGGCATGTCGATAGATTCTCTGAGATGGAATTTTATTTTTTTCCTTATGTTAATTCGCTTAACGTAATACCATGAATTTAGCAGCAATAAAGTGAGAGAATAACGTGAGAGAGACTAGGCATGTTGAATTTTTTTTGGTCATAACATATAAAATATAGCAACTTTGCTTTTTCCTTCTTCGTCTTCTTCAGTTTTGCTGCCATGAGTATCGCCTGAGTTGAATCAGCTGCAGAATTGCTTATCTTCGATGCATTAACTTTGATACTGTTGATTCCACCATTGGGCTAAGTTATGTATACTCTTTAGGATTAAGGTAGTAGTTAGCACTCTTAACTGTTGGTTTATTTTTTTTTTCAAAGATAATATTGTCACGGTGCCTGTTACTCGTCATATGAGATAAATTTAATTTCAGCCATGAAAAAAATATTGGACATATAGCAGTGGTAACTTCAGACATATGGGTCTGAAGTTGGGTATTGCCAAGTCTGGTGGCGTAGCCAGAAACTCCGTCAAGGGAGTTCAAAATTTAAACAAGTCAATAATTTTTTTGTCAATAAATAGTGCACCAAATTTTTGGATCAAACTATGCAACATTTAGCCAAACAATAAAAAAATTTTAATAGAACTATAATTTTATAAATCAAAATTAAAATAACAAAAGACAACATCAGAAATTTTACTAATGAAGTAAGCATAAAACCTAAGGAAAGGGAGAGGTGAGAGGATTTGTAGTTTGTGGAGAGCTTGTGTTGATAAAATTTTTGTAGAGTTTAACTTTTAAATTATTAAATTTATGTAAGAAATAACTTATAGTTAAAAAATTACTTTTAAGAATAGTTGTTTAACAAGTTCTAAGTTTTAAGAGTTATTTTATTAGGAAATTTTTTAGATTGAACAAAAATCAAATAGACCACACATGGTGGTTTCCGTTTAGTTTTGGCAAATAAAATGGGCAGATTTTGAACCCGTGAACAACACATCACTTTGAACACCCTGAACTATTTGACTGCCTCACTGAACTGTATTAAGGGTGTTCATAATATAATATATAACCATATAAAGTAGTATTTAACTTATATAAAGAGTATAATTTTTCGGCGAATGATGTGCGCTTGACTACCCTTGACATAGGGTGGCTATGCCACTGGTCAAGCTTGACTTCAGACCCAAATGTCTAAAATTCGTAGTCAAATGTTGGCAGTTCTTACTCAAATTTCTGAAGTTGATACTAGTATGAAGTTTACCTAAGTTCATACCAAAATATCTGAAGTTCAAATACCAATTTCTGAAGTTCATACCTTAGACTATTAGATGCATATTTTTCTCATAATTTTTTGGTTTGAATAAAGCAGTGGACATACACAATGACCATGGCTTTTGTGTGATCATGATAAATTAGTGAATCGATTCAAAACATGACATAGCTTTTTCAGTTGAAAAACGAAAAAGCTTTATGCTCACACATTGCTTTTATAGTTAATACTAGGTGGTGCTAGCCCATGCAAGCACGAGCCCAATACCGTAAAAGTTGGTATTATTATTTTTCATTAATTTATTTTGAGATGAATGACAATAAAAGAAATAGATGCATGCAAATGACTACCAAATCAGATATAGACTACATCGTGTAACTTCGTTTTTGAAATGAAATAGCAAAAGAAAGGAATACATGCATGTAAAGAATCAAACTAAATCAGATATAGACAATACCGTTGGACATAATTTTAATACATTTTGAAAAAAAATATCCGATCATAGATGTATGGTTACCAAATGATACATTATTTATATCCTTGGGAGCACAATAACAATGTACACGAATAACAGTTGAAAATACCATACCTTCCCTTATAATGAGCCACGATAGTAATAGAGGTAAATTAGGCATAAGCTTGCTCGGAATTTTAGGCTTGACTCTTGAGGATCTTTATAGTATTGCAGGTGAAATCAGAGTCATTTCTTCTATGACCTCTATTCTTTGAATGCCCATAATGGCAAAAGACCAATCAAACCTTCAAGACAAGCAGAGCAAATATTTCAACAAAATATGTGAACAGTAACGATCCGACCGGTTGTTTTGAGATCTAGCACGTCGTTCGACGGTTTGAGGTCCTGAGTAGTTTCGATTCATGTATTATGACTTGTACATATAGTCGGATTTGAATTTCGGGAAGTTCAGAGTTGTTTTGGAGGGAAAATTCTCAATTCAGAAGTTTTAAGTTGAAAGAATTGACCAAGATTTGACTTTTGATTAAATGACCTCGGAATCGAGATTCGAAGGTTCCAATAGGTTCGTATGATGATTTTGTACTTGGGCGTATGTTCGGGTTAAGTATCGAATGGTCGGGGAGTATTTTGGCGTTGATTGTGGAAAGCTAGCATTTTAAACGTTTTCGAATTTCCTAAGTTCGAGTTGAAGTAGACTTTGGTATTATTGATTTCCGTTTGGGATTCCAAGTCTTGGAGTAGGTTCGTATTGTGATTTGTGACTTGTATGCAAAATTTAGCGTCATTCCAAAATGTTTACGTGTATTCGGACACGTTCGACGAAGGATGAGTGTTTGAAAGTCAAGAGAGTTTAAGAAATTGAGTTTGATCCTTAATTCTTGGTTTCTATGTTGTAATATGTGTTCTGAGCCTTGAGACAAGTTTACATATGGTATATAAACTTGTTAGAATGATTGAACGAGTTTTCTCGGACCTCGGGTGAGTTTTGGGGTGGTTTCGGACCACTTTTAGGCCTTTTGGAATTGTTGATAACTGGTGTCGGAGGTGTGCTATGCGATCATGGAGGTCTGGGCCGCGATCGCGAAGAGTAAAGTGCGATCAAGGCCTTATGAATCGCGATCGAGGAAGGAAGGGTCGTGATCGCGTAGAAGGAATTTCTGCTGACAGTCATCAATTTAGAGATGATCCCAAAAAAAAAAATTGTAGCCCTTTGAATCTAGTTTTTAGAAAATCAAACTGTTTATCATTTGAAATTTTGTACAAAAAGCTATGGCCATTATAACAATGGGTGTCTGTGAAAAAGAAAACAAAATTTTCACATCGTGATAGCATGATTTTGGCCGCGATCACATGGGTAATGATCGCGAGCGCAAAAGAGGAGGCCTGGCAGATGTATTAAACATCTAATTTCGGGATTTTGAGTTTATTTTCACTTTTAAGTTCTTGGAGCACATGTGGAGAGATTTGGGGCGATTCTTGTAGATAATTTTCGTTATATATCATGACGTAAGTTATTAATACTTGTTGTAAGATAAATATATGGATTATATATGGATTTAAACATGAAATTTCGTAAAAATTGTGGTATTTGGAAGAAAACTTAGAATTTGGTATTTTTGAATTTTGACCACGAAATTGGGCATGAAATTAGGAATAAATTATATATTTGAGTTTGTGGTGTTATGGATCATGTTTATCTTCAAAAAATTTAAGAATCCGGGTAAGTGGGCCCGAAGGTTAACTTTGTCGACTTTTCGAGCAGAGTTAGGAATTATTATAAATTGTTAGGCTATACGCATTGGAGTATATTTTGATTTATTTGCACCTTGTTTGACTAGTTTCAGATCGTTGGCTTTGAATTGAGTTAAAGAGGCGTTGGAGCCAGTTATGGAATTTCAGAGCGAGGTAAGTCTCATGTCTAACCTTGTGAGGCGGAAACTACCCTAGGTGATTGTTGCGTCCAAACGCACACGCAAGTATACGCGGTCGTCAAGTAATAAAGTGACTAAAAGTCGGATGTCGAACCCACGGGGACATGTGATTAACTATTAACTAAATTAGACTATAAGAAAAACAAATAATGAACTTTGGATAGAGGAAGAGTAGATTTTTATGTTATCAATGTTATGAAAACGATCTAGGGTTATGGGCTATCTAACAATCTTATTGTATTCTTCAATTGAATTGACTAACTAATTTATCTATTTATTAATTAACAGGGTTAATATTGCTCATAAGAATCTGTCGAGTTCTTACTCGCATATTCAAGCTAACCTAACGCCTATATTTCTACGCAAGCTAACCTAACGCCTATATTTCTATGGAATTAGAACTAATAAGAACGCATTTATAATTCCTATAAATCAACCAAGCAAGTCAATTAGGTATATGTCTATCCTAATTGTGAATCCGTTTCCCGATGTCCGGGTTCAAGAAATTACTCTACTCAATCCTATATGCAATCTAGAATTTCCACTTTCGAGTTCAATTCTAGATTCGTAGATAGTATTTAATTGGTATTCAAGCAATCAAATAATTAAGAGCAAGATTGAACAAATAAACTAACACGATAAATCAACAAAGCAAAATCAATATTCGAATAACAATAGTCGTGAAAGAACCACAACCCTAGAACGTGAAGTTTAGCTCCACATAGACATGGTAGCCGAACAATAAATCATACAAAGAAACATAAAAATTACTAAGTTAGGTGAAAGTAAAGATGAAACCCGGACTCCACGGCGATTTTGTGCTCTTCCTTCATCAAATGTTACACTTAAAAACGTCATCCTCTCTCAAAATAGATTTAGGTTGGCTTTTGTATGAGTTGGGGGTGTCTTAGGGTTGAAATAACTGAGTCCTAGTCGAATTAGGACGTGTTTGCGTTTTGAGCTTCCAGGGAAGCGTGGGGCCCTGGCCCTGGCCCTCAATTTTTTAGAATTCTATTTTGAGCGCCACAGGCAGCGCCCCACGTGCCCGTGGCCCTCAAATTTTCATTTTTGTCTTTTCTTCCCATTTTCGCTCCAATTCGTGCATTTTCGTCCCAAATAGCATCCGAATGATTCCTACACATATAAATGCCATAAATGAGCACTAATCATCACATTATACATCCGAAATCTATGAGACATGAGCATAATGTGAGGCAATACATATCAAAATATGCATACATTAAGCCAAACATCAACACCCCACACTTAGACGTTGCTCGTCCTCGAGTCAACCAACAAATAACTCTATTTTTTTAGCACTCTGCACTAATGATCATGGTTGATAGAAACAATTAAACTCTAGCATATGCAATCACCACACACTTCCCTTTGACTTATGCCATACTTCAAAAATATTCAAAAAAGACAACATGCTCATAACAATCCTAGCCTCACAAACCGACTCAATGTCACAATGCACTCATGGCTTGAACACCCAACATCCTAGAGAAGTCTAATAATGTTACCTATCCCTCATGAAACCATGTGCCCTCACAACAAAAGCAAAGAGAGTAAGCTGAATCCACACATCCGAATCTCATGATCAAATATATTTTAAGGACTCACATATATCAAAGAACATCACTCACTCTCACAAAAGAAGTCACATGCATGCAATTGGTACCATAGGCTTGCCCATAATGTAAATCTCTACTAATGTTGGCTCACTCGATCTTAAATAAATTAGGACTTTTTGTGGTTGTAATGTGGGCTAAGGGATGAGTAGGATATATTTAGGAATAGTGACTCAACCTCCTAAGCACTTTAACACATCACATGATAACTTAAGTGCAAATTCCTCAATCCACTTTAATTTCATAACTACAATCACCCCAACAATGCTTCCTCTTTCTTTAAGTTCTATCATCATTTACATTCCAGTAGCAAAAACAAGATATTTATTCATCTATATTTTTTCTTCAACTATTTTTTCTCTTTTTCAATTTCCGGTAGTGGTGTATTATTTTACAAAACAAGTGTCACACCTCCTTTTTTACACACCACCCAGAAAGGTAGTGTAAGGGAGTTTTTCCACTTTAAGTGACATTATTCGAAATAGAATTATTTATTCAATTTAGAGTCACCACTTGGGATAATTTATTTGGTGTCCCAAGTCACCGATTTATTTTAAATCTCACATCGAGGAAATTTCGACTTTCCTTTTGAAGTCTGCGAATCAGAAATTCTGAATAAGGAATTATGTTAACCCGAGGGAAGGTGTTAGGCACCCCCGGATTCCGTGGTTCTAGCACGGTCACTTAAACTATTATAATTGGCCTAATTATCTGATTTTAGTACATGTTCAAAACTATGGGGCAATTTTAAACCTTTAACCGCTTTTATTCATTTTTAAAGAAAATTGCAACATCATTTTAAAATATGTCTTGAACCACGTCACATAAATGTACCCGCTGTCCGCAACATATTTTATATAACATTGTTGAGATTTGGATTTGGATCACATAAATGTGCACCCGAGTTTAGGAAGATAATATTATTAAAATAACGCGCCTAAAGCAACTACGCGTTTTAAACTTTGCGAGGGCCATGAAAATTTGCTAAATGGCATGCCTCGTGTTCTAAGAATTTTAAAAGAAATGATTAAACTGTAACGACCCGACCGGTCGTTTTGCCTTTTAGAACCCCTTTCTCCTAAATAAAGCCTCCCGTACTTGCTTTAGTTAAATTACGACTTGCGGGGGCGGTCGGTTCGGGAGTTAGAAGAGTTTTGAGTGAAAAATGCCTAATTGTTTCCTTAAGAATTCCTTAAAAGGCCAAGTTTGACTTCGGTCAACTTTTTGGGAAAACGGACCCAGATTCGTGATTTGGCAATTTCAGAGGGTCCGTGGAAAAATATGGGACCTGGACGTATGACCGGAATCGAATTCCGAGGTCCCTAGCCCGAGTAATGAATTTTTATTTAAAATTGTTTAATTGAAGTTTTAAAGAAATAAAGAAACTAAGTAATCATTGATTCCCTAGGTATCAGGCTCGGATTTTGGTTCCGAAGCTTGGTACAGGTCCGTAATGTTGTTTAAGACTTGCCCGTAAAATTTGGTGCCAATCCGAGTAGTTTAAGGGCATTTCGACCCGTTAGAGGGGAATTAAGAACTTGAAGTTCAATAGTTTGATTCATTGGTTTTAGGGGGTGATTCCTAGATTTAGCATTGTTTTGAAAGTTCCGAGGGTGCGAGTAGGCCCGCCTCTTGATTTCAGACTTGCCGGTATGTTCGGGCGGAGCTTGGGAGCCCCGAGCGTCAAATGAGCGAGGTTCGAGCAAAGTAGGAAATTTAAGAAAAGCAACTTTCAGTTGTTGCTTCTGTCATAACCGCATCTGCGGTTCTTGGACCGCAGAAGCGGGACCGCAGATGCCGTCAATCTATCGCAGGAGCGGAAAGGGGCCAGGCCAAGGGAAACCGCAGAAGCGGCCCAGAGACAGCAGAAGCGGTTGCGCTTATGCGACCCCTAGACCGCAGAAACGGTCCACCCACCTTAGGCCCAAGCCGCAAAAGCGGCCCAAAAACCGAAGAAGCGGTTCCGCATATGCGGGCCTCAAACCGCAGAAGCGGTCCAGCCCTTTTTGCCTAGTTTCGCAGATGCGGCTCCCTTTTCGCAGGTGCGGGACCGCAGATGCGGTCCCCTAACCGCAGAAGCGGAAATCGCTAGGCAGTAGGCTTCATTTAATTCGAACTCAAACACCATTTTATCATTTCACACTCAACCTTGGGGCGATTTGGGGGCTCTTGAGAGATGGTTTCAACTTAGCATTTCAAGGTAAGTTATTTCAACTTATTATTAGTTTTAATACATGTATATTAGGTAGATTAAACACTAAAAATTAGATAAAATCAGGGGTTAGAGCTAGACCTAGGGTTTTAATAAAACTAAGATTTAAGCATGAAATTTGTTATAAAATAGACTAGAAATCATATATTATTGATCCTTAGGTTGTAGAGAATAATTTCCTTCGAAAAATCTCGGAATTCGGGCACGTGGGCCCGGGGTTGGAATTTAGAAAACTTGTGGAAAAGGTTGGAAAATTACATAGATAGTTAGAATTCGACCTTGTAAGCCTTTATTGACTGGTTCTTACTTTATTTAACTAGTTTGTGATCGTTCGGCTCCGAATTGAGGACTTGGGCTTGTTTTCGATATTGGAAGTGCGCTTTGGAGCGAGGTGAGTCTCCTTTCTAACCTCGTAAGAGGGAAATGTCCCCATAGGATTAATAATTGAGTAATCGTTGCTAAACGCGGGGGCTACGCACGCGCTAGGTGACGAGAGTCCGTGCGTAGCTACTACTATGTTAATTGCCCGGGTAGCTTATGACCCACACCATGCTTATTTTATATAAATCTCTATATTATCTTGTTAATACGGGACCTAGGATGAGCTAGAGACTTAAAAAGGGAACAAGAACACACTTGTAAAATTGTTGAAGTCTTACTTGGCATTTATGACTATTGATGCGCCTTGTGTGTATACTTGATATTTCTTATTATTTGTGGATTGGGCCGATCGCCTCGGTATGAATAGATGCATCTATAGGCGCGCCGTCGACCCTCGGCAAGTGTACATTTTATTTCTGTTGGTTCGGGCCGTCGCCTCGACATATTTGCGCATGCTATTGTTGCTTGTCTGAGAGTTTTTAAGTATTGATATCGCCTTCCATGGCCCGACATACATTGATTAATATAATAAAAAATAAATGGTTAACTGGAGATATAGTGGAGGGTAGGACTTTTATGTCTTGTTATAAACTGTTGCTTATTAGTGATTCTTCATGGTTTGTATAACTACCTCGATATATTATTTGGCCCTAGTGAGTATCAAGTCGACCTCTCGTCTCTACTTCTTCGAGATTAGACGGGATACTCACCGGGTACATATTGTTATGTACTCATACTACGCTTCTGTACTTAATTGTACAGGATCTGAGGCAGGTGGATCTGGTTATCATTCTGGTGCGCACCCGTGAGCGGACTTGGGACTTCTACGGTGAGCTGCTTT
>NW_017670797.1:308739-314886 GCF_001879085.1 Nicotiana attenuata
CAAAAGAGCTACACGGATCAGAAGGCGCGGGATGTATCATTCATGGTTGGCGAGAAGGTTCTCTTGAAAGTCTCGCCCATGAAGGGCATTATGAGGTTCGGAAAGAAGGGCAAGTTGAGCCCAAGGTTTATTGGCCCCTTTGAGGTGTTGAGACGAGTTGGGGAGGTTGCTTACGAGCTTGCTTTACCCCCTAGTTTATCGGGAGTTCACCTAGTTTTTCATGTTTCGATGCTTCGGAAGTATCATGCCGACCTATCCCACGTGTTGGACTTCAGCACCATTCAGTTAGATGAGAGCTTGGGCTATGAGGAGGAGCCAGTTGCTATTATTGATAGACAGGATCGCCAGCTGAGGTCCAAGAGGATTTCTGCGGTAAGAGTCCAGTAGAGGGGCCAATCGGTCGAGGAGGCAACCTGGGAGTCCGAGGAGGACATGCGGAGCAGATATCCCCACTTATTTAGCAGTCCAGGTACTTTTCTATGTCCGTTCGAGGACAAACGTTTGTTTAAGAGGTGGAGAATGTAACGACCCGACCGATCGTTTTGCCTTTTAGAACCCCGTTCCCCTAAATAAAGCCTCCCGTACTTGCTTTAGCTAAATTACGACTTGCAGGGGCGGTCGGTTCGGGAGTTAGAAGAGTTTTGAGTGAAAAATGCCTAATTGTTTCCTTAAGAATTCCTTAAAAGGCCAAGTTTGACTTCGGTCAACTTTTTGGGAAAACGGACTCGGATTCGCGATTTGGCAATTTCGGAGGGTCCGTGGAAAAATATGGGACCTGGGCGTATGACCGGAATCGAATTTCGAGGTCCCTAGCCCGAGTAATGAATTTTTATTTAAAATTGTTTAATTGAAGTTTTAAAGAATTAAAGAAACTAAGTAATCATTGATTCCCTAGGTATCGGGCTCGGATTTTGGTTCCGAAGCTTGGTACATGTCCGTAATGTTGCTTAAGACTTGCCCGTAAAATTTGGTACCAATCCGAGTAGTTTAAGGGCGTTTCGACCCGTTAGAAGGGAATTAAGAACTTGAAGTTCAATAGTTTGATTCATTTGGTTTTAGGGGGTGATTCCTAGATTTAGCGTTGTTTTGAGAGTTCCGAGGGTGCGAGTAGGTCCGCCTCGTGATTTCAGACTTGCCTGTATGTTCGGGCGGGGCTCGAGAGCCCCGAGCGTCAAATGAGCAAGGTTCGAGCAAAGTAGGAAATTTAAGAAAAGCAACTTTCAGTTGCTGCTTCTGTCATAACCGCATCTGCGGTTCTTGGACAGCAGATGCGGTCAATCTATCGCAGGAGCGGAAAGGGGCCAGGCCAAGGGAAATCGCAGAAGCGGCCCAGAGACCGCAGAAGCGGTTCCGCTTATGCGACCCCTAGACCGCAGAAGTGGTCCACCCACCTTAGGCCCAAGCCGCAGAAGCGGCCCAAAAATCGCAGAAGCGGTTCCGCATATGCGGGCCTCAGACCGCAGAAGCGGTCCAGCCCTTTTTGCCCAGTTCCGCAGATGCGGCTCCCTTTTCGCAGGTGCGAGACCGCAGATGCGGTTCCCTAACCGCAGAAGCGGAAATCGCTGGGCAGTAGGCTTCATTTAATTCGAACTCAAACACCATTTTATCATTTCACACTCAACCTTGGGGCGATTTGGGGGCTCTTGAGAGAAGGTTTCAACTTAGCATTTCAAGGTAAGTTATTTCCACTCATTATTAGTTTTAGTACATGTATATTAGGTAGATTAAACACTAAAAATTAGATAAAATCAAGGGTTAGAGCTAGACCTAGGGTTTTAATAAAACTAGGATTTAAACATGAAATTTGTTATAAAATGGACTAGAAATCATATATTATTGATCCTTAGGTTGTAGAGAATAATTTCCTTCGAAAAATCTCGGAATCCGGGCACGTGGGCCCGGGGTCGGAATTTAGGAAACTTGTGGAAAAGGTTGGAAAATTACTTAAATAGTTAGAATTCGACCTTGTAAGAATTTATTGACTGGTTCTTACTTTATTTAACTAGTTTGTGACCGTTCGGCTCCGAATTGAGGACTTGGGCTTGTTTTCGATATTGGAAGTGCGCTTTGGAGCGAGGTGAGTCTCCTTTCTAACCTTGTAAGAGGGAAATGTCCCCATAGGATTAATAATTGAGTAATTGTTGCTAAATGCGAGGGCTACGCACGCGCTAGGTGACGAGAGTCCGTGCGTAGCTACTACTATATTAATTGTCCGGGTAGCTTAGGACCCACACCATGCTTATTTTATATAAACCTCTATATTATCTTGTTAATACGGGCACCTAGGATGTGCAAGAGACTTAAAAAGGGAACAAGAACACACTTGTAAAATTGTTGAAGTCTTACTTGGCATTTATGACTATTGATGCGCCTTGTGTGTATACTTGATATTTCTTATTATTTGTGGATTGGGCCGATCGCCTCGGTATGAATAGATGCATCTATAGGCGCGTCGTCGACCCTCGGCAAGTGCACATTTTATTTCTGTTGGTTCGGGCCGTCGCCTCGGCATATTTGCGCATGCTATTGTTGCTTGTCTGAGAGTTTTTAAGTATTGATATCGCCTTCCATGGCCCGACATACATTGATAAATATAATAAAAAATAAATGGTTAACTGGAGATATAGTGGAGGGTAGGACTTTTATGTCTTGTTATAAACTGTTGCTTATTAGTGATTCTTCATGGTTTGTATAACTACCTCGATATATTATTTGGCCCTAGTGAGTATCAAGTCGACCTCTCGTCTCTACTTCTTCGAGATTAGACGGGATACTTACCGGGTACATATTGTTTATGTACTCATACTACGCTTCTGTACTTAATTGTACAGGATCTGAGGCAGGTAGATCTGGTTATCATTCTGGTGCGCACCCGTGAGCGGACTTGGGACTTCTACAGTGAGCTGCTTTCCCTCCATGTCGACCCGCAGCCGAAGAAGTCTTTCCTTTGTATTTTATTTTCTGTCTATTCGGATTCAGACAGTAGGATAGTGTGATGTTCTTTTGGATGTATATTCTACTAGCTGCCCGTAGCTTGTGACACCAGGTTCTGGCACACACTTTGATAGACGTTTATTTTGGGGTTGTGTAACTGTGTTATTTACGGTATTTCGCTTTTCTGGCTTAATTCCAAGTTAAGCGTTTATTTCACTTATTTCTGATTAAAAGCAACATAAGAGTTTTAGTAATGTTTCCGCGATGGCTTGCCTGGCAATGGTGTCAGGCGCCCTCATGACCTATTGTGGAAATGGGTTATGACATAAACGAGGGCCACGCATTTGAGATTCTGTTTGGCATGGCACGCCTCAATTTCAATTTTAAAAGAATGTATTCAACTAAAGCCAACCACGGATGTTCATCAACTATTTTAATTTTCTAAGGTTTGAAGTTACATGCGGAGGTCTCAGTTATGAAAGTATTGATATAGAAAAATATGGAACAGCATCACATGAGCGTACAAACTCAACATTTGCTTGTCTTGAAGTTAACCGCCTGTCCAAATACCAAAAGGAAAGACCAGCACTCCATTTCAATATTCACTGCTCAAAGATGAGTCTGCAACAATTTTCTAATGTTCTTTCTTTATTTTTGAAGAATGGTTGTGCCGAATCTTGATTAGCCTATAAAATAATTGTCCAAATACCAGATGGGATCTTGGACATGGATTACTGCACATAAAGCTCAACTAAGAGATGCTCACAAGTATTATTAACGGACCTTTGATTCTATATTCTATACCCAAATTATTAATAGGCCCAAATCAATACGGGAATTCCAAGCAAATAGATCATGATTAACCATTTCAACAAATGGACCCTATACACGGGCGATGTGCACAAATAATCACTAACAGCACCTGTCTTTATTTTAAAGCCAGTGTTTTAAATGTCTTTAGTCTTTAGCCACTAACTTAATAAACTTATACCTGACTGGACGAGAATACCCTTCTGCTATAACTTATACCTGTCTTTAGTCTTTGGTAGACACGGATATGGATGTCATGGTAGTTTAGTGGGTAAGTGTGTCGGAGAAGGATGTGTAACTGGCGTGCTCTGAAGATTTGAAGATTGTGTGGACTCGAAGTAATATAAACTACGTACAATTTATTTGAGCCTCTGAGGAGGAGGTTGTTAAAATGAGGTAACTTTAAACACAAAGTTAAGAACTCCCTGTCCTGAACTTTTGAACGTGTAATCCAAACTTAAGGACTGCCTGTCTTTAACTTTTGAACCTGCATTTCAAACTTAAGGACTCCTGTTCTTAACGTTTGAACTTTGAACTTAAAGTTAAGGACTGCCTGTCCTTAACTTTTGAACGTATTATTCAAACTTAAGGACTGTCTTTCCATAACTTTTTAACCTGCAAGTCAAACTTAAGGACTCCTGTCATTTAAGTTTTGAACTTGAAACAATAACTTAAGGACTGACTGTCCTTATGTTTTGAACTTGAAACTATAAGTTAAGGACTGCATGTCCTTAACTTTTGAACCTGAAACTCAAAGTTAAGGACATAAAGTCCTTAAGTTTTGAACTTGAAACAATAACTTAAGGACTGTCTGTCCTTAAGTTTTAAACTTGAAACTATAAGTTAAGGACTGCCGGTCCTTATCTTTTGAACCTGCATGTCAAAATTAAGGACTCCTGTCCTTAACTTTTGTAAAGTTGAGGACAGACAGTCCTTAAGTTTTGAACTTTGAACTCAAAGTTAAGGACTGCCTGTCCTTAACTTTTGAACGTGTAATTCAAAGTTAAGGACATGAGTCCTTAAGTTTTGAACTTGAAACTATAAGTTAAGGAGTGTCTGTCCTTAACTTTTGAACCTGCATGTCAAACTTAAGGACTCATGTCCTTAACTTTTAATCTTTGAACTCAAAAGAAACAAAAACAAAGTAAGAAGAAAGAAATTTTGAAAATTCAGACATCTGCTCAAATATTGAACATACAGAATTTAGCAAATAAGTATTGGGGATGATGTCATTCATAAATACTTTTGTTAGTGTTAGTACAATGTAAGGCTTACTTACCCAGTAACATCCTATACTATATACTCAGTGACTGAAGCAACAAAGCCAAAGAAAAGCTCAACTCCTACCCTATATATTAATAGGGAAACCGAAATTCACAAATCCTTTTGAACTTTGACCACGAGCTAATCTGGCTGCAACTTCATCATTATGATAATTCTCTGCCTTTGCATATTGTTGATGAAAATTGGACGATTTTGGAGGGCATTTCCCAGTGAGGTGTTGAGGTATAGCTCGAAATTCAGAAGGGTTTTTCACATTTACCATTACTGTGCTTGATATATACTTCACCTTCATCGCTTCTTTCTTTTTGCAGAAGGGTTTGGGAATATAACCACTGAAGAAAGGGTAAAACTGTCTTTTTCCTATTAGTAGTGGCTATTTTTGCTGAGCATTATAACTAGTGGATAAAAATTAAAGACTCCCTTAATTAGTGGCTACTACACGCCATTTTTACCCTATACACCCGTGAGTGCTCCTTAACGAAATCAGATTTTCATACAAATTGAACCAATTTTTACAGTTAATCTATATATTATTAAAAGGAGAGGAAAAAACCCTCTCCTTAACCCAAGTGGCAACCTAAAAAAATGCCACATGGCATAATTAGTTATTTAGTTTATAATTAGCTATTAGTTATTATTTTTGAATTTAAATATATATATATATAAAACGAAAATAATAAAATAAAATAAAAAACTACTATATATATATATTAAAAAATAATATTAAAAAAATGAAAAATAAATATATAAAAAAATAAGTACCCATTCAAATTTGGTGGGAGTAGTTTCAAGTTGGATTTTTTAATTTTTTTTAAAATAAAAAGAAATAGCTATAAAAAATGAAAAAAGAGAAGAACTACCCATTCAAATCGGGAAGTAGTTTCAAGTTGGAGTTTTAAAATAATTTTAAAATAAAAAATGAAATTAAAATAAATAATGAATTACTAATTCAAATTTGGGAGTAGTTTCAAATTGGAGTTTTAAAAATTATTTCAAAATAAAAAAACGAAAATAAAGAAATTAAAAAACTTTCAGAGAAAAATATTAAATAAAGTAATATGCTAATAAATATTTCTATTAAAAGTATAATAATATTAAATATTAGATGATATAATAAAG
>NW_017670797.1:315081-337822 GCF_001879085.1 Nicotiana attenuata
GAAAAATAAATATATAAAATAATAACTACCCATTCAAATTGGGTGGGAGTACTTTCAAGTTGGAGTTTATAAATTATCTTAAAATAAAAAAGCAAAAAAAAAATTAGCTATAAAAAAACGAAAGAAAGAGAAGAAAAACTACCCATTCAAATCGGGATATATTTTCAAGTTGGAGTTTTAAAATAATTTTAAAATAAAAACGAAATTAAAAAAATAATAAATTACCAATTCAAATTGGGGATTAGTTTCATGTTGGAGTTTTAAAATTATTTTAAATAAATAAAACGAAAATAAAGACATAAAAAAACTTTCAGAGAAAAATATTTAATAAAGTAATATGCTAATAAAACTTACAATTAGCAATGTAATAATATTAAATATTAGATGATATAATAAAAAAATACATAACAAAAAAGTTATTCAATGCGCTCCCTGTATAAGTCCCTTTAGTTTAACAGAGATTTTGTTCATTAAAATTTAGATAATATTATTAAGAACAATAGAATAAAATTTAACATAAAAAACTATTTCAACAGTAATAAATTATACATCTTCTCATATATGACAAAAAGAAAGCGAATATTAAATATTAGTTAATATAATAAAAAAAATATAGAACAAAAAAGTTATTCACTAACTATATAAGTACCTTTGAATTAATAGAGATTTCATTATTGGCCATATCGTATTGACAAGTAAGATAACAATTGAATTTTATTAAAGCAATACAATCTAATAGGATCAAACAAGCCCGATCATAATTTAATTTAATTAATATTTTTTAATACTCGCGCGGGTACGACTACTAGATGTAGATAATGGAACGTGCACAAGTCAATGAAATTAATTCCAAAATCACTTTCATTACCCCAATAATGGAAAGACCAAGGATCAAACAACTTCTTTAGATTAATGAACCCGACTTCTCACAGTAAACTTATGTAAACAAAACGACAAACAAGTATATAATTTAAGCTATCCATTTTGATATGCTAGTTCAGAAATACACAACACAAAATTGGAGTGTGACTTTTTAAATGAACGACGACTTCAATGTATTAACATATTGACTGGTATTACAATGAAGAAGACGATGTCCGAATCGAACTGAGCTCAGCAGTCCAGAAACAACAACATCGGCGGAAATGAATGGTGATGAATCGGGCTTCTTCTTTGATCCCAGGCAATTTTGTGATGAACAAACAGTAACTAAAAGACTTTGAACATCCCTTTTGAGTCCTACTGCTCTTCAATTTCAAAGTACTTTTTATTTTTTCTCTTTTTCCTTTTTTTTTTGGGTTTTTCGGAAATAGGGGGTCTGTTCTTGGTAGAGGAGGGACGAACAGCGCTGAAGAAGAAGGGCTGTTAGTTTTTTTTTAAATTGGGGAGGAAATCTGATTCTGGTTTTTTGGAAGAGGCATCTCCGCCGTTTCTCTAAGGGAAGGAAGGGGTCTATATCTTCTCCCTTATGTGTAGCCTAATCCTATCTATATATAGGTCTAAGTCGAGGTTATGGGTTTTGGGCTAATGGGTTCAAATAGGAAAATTTGGGCTTAATTTGGGTACAAGAACTAGCTCAATATCCAATTAAATCTTTTCTTTAAATTTTTTTATCTTTTTTTTTTCTTTTTCTTTAATTAAAATCCTAGGTTATCTAAAAATATGAAATTAAACTAATTACAAAAATTATAAAAGCTATTTAATCCTAAATTAAAAGAGAGAAAAAAATCAATAAAAGGAAAAACTGAAGCATTTTTGTGATTTTCGACTTTTATAAAACAAATAATTACTGGTTAATCCTAAAAAAGTAAAACTAGATCCTAAATGCAATGCGCGACATTTTTGGTATTTTTTCATGATTTAAATAAAGTTAAACATGCAAGAAAAATGCAACCAATTAATAAAAATCCTACAAAATCCTATAAAGTGGCAAATAATTGGAAAAAATTTATTTTCTTTGATTTTATAGGAGTAATTCATATAGAGCAAAAATCACATGCTTACAACAAGTGCACCCTTCTCTATTTCATTGGTTCCACTCCAAAGTCACCCCACACTTAGTCCCTTCTTACTTCTTTTATCGCTCATTTTACAATTAAAGTGCCTTAAGAGGTAAAAGATCAAAATAATGTCAATTAAGAGTAAAAAGGGGTATAAGCTTGTATCGTGGGTGCCAAATAAAAGTATATAGGCTCAAAATGGTTAACTAGGGATAGATTTTATTTGTGATAAGCTTTTAAGCTCAAACAAAAATAAAAAAAAAAGCCTAAAATCATTTTTCAAACCAAGTATCACCTAAAATTTCGCTTCAATTCACATATCGGGCAAGTTCTAGACTCAATCACAAAAATATGGACTACACAAAAATCTCACCACACATGACACATGACTCACTAAGGACAGTCTCATTTCAACTCTCAAAGAAAGCAAGTATTCACGAAGCCACGAGATATTAAGCATTAAGCACAAAGCGAACACAGGTCAAGAAAATGAGACATAGGCGTCACAAAACATGCTATCCAGCTAAGAAAGACATCATTAATAATTTCAAATTATAGGGAAGATACTACGCATGTCAAAGCCTAAATATGCTACTATCAAACAAGTCAAGGACGCCTAGGTTCATCATTCTTCCTCCATTTTATTCCCTAAATTCCTAATCTACTCTAAAAAGAAAAAAAACCACTTGGTTCAAACTACATCCCATGGAAAAGAATTGAAGCACAAAGAAAAGTCAAGGGGGATTATTGCCACTAACAAAAAAACATGTTTTTGGATTTTTCTATTTTTCTATTTTTTTTTAGACTTTAATCCCTCAAGAAAACTGTCCACAAAATCCATCGTCGGGAAAAGTCCAAATTTCCTGCTTCTTTTTTTTCCAATTTTCGTTTTTTTCTTTTACAAATATTATTTTCTTTACATAATACGACTACACCTTCTTACTTCTTTTATCGCTCATTTTACAATGAAAGTGCCTTAAGAGGTAAAGGATCAAAATAATATCAATTAAAAATAAAAAGGGGTATAAGCTTGTAATATGGGTGCCAAATAAAAGTATATAGGCTCAAAATGGTTTACTAGGGATAGATTTTATTTGTGATAAGCTTTTAAGCTCAAAAAGATCAAAGAAAGCCTAAAATCATTTCTCAAACCAAGTATCACCTAAAATTTCGCTTCAACTCACATACCGGGCAAGTTCTAGACTCAATCACAAAGGACTACACAAAAATCTCACCACACATGACACATGACTCACTAAGGACGGTCCCATTTCGACTCTCAAACAAAGCAAGTATTCACGAAGCCACGAGATATTAAGCATTAAGCACAAAGCGAATACAAGTCAAGAAAATGAGACATAGGCGTCACAAAATATGCGATCCAGCTAAGCAAGACATCATTAATAATTTCAAATCATAGAAAAGATACTACACATGCCAAAGCCTAAATATGCTATTATCAAACAAGTCAAGGACGCCTAGGTTCATCATTCTTCCTCCATTTTATTTCCTAAATTCCTAATCTACTCTAAAAAGAAAAGAAAAAAAATACCCGGTTCAAACTACATCCCGTGAAAAAGAACCGAAGCACAAAGAAAATTCATGGGGGATTATTGCTACAAAAAAAACAACAACATGTTTTTGTATTTTTCTATTTTTTTTTATTTTTTTTAGACTTTAATCCCTCAAGAAAACTGTCCACAAAATTCATCGTCGGGAAAAGTCCAAATTTTTTGTTACTTTTTTTCCAATTTTAATTTTTTTCTTTTACACATATTATTTTCTTTTACATAAAAACTAATACACCTCCTTACTTCTTTTATTGCTCATTTTACAATTAAAGTGCCTTAAGAGGTAAAGGATCAAAATAATGTCAATTAAGAATAAAAAGGGGTATAAGCTTATAACGTGGGTGCCAAATAAAAAGTATATAGACTCAAAAGGGTTAACTAGGGATAGATTTTATTTGTGATAAACTTTTAAGCTCAAAAAGAACAAAGAAAGCCTAAAATCATTTTTCAAACCAAGTATCATCTAAAATTTTGCTTCAATTCACATACCGGGCAGGTTTTAGACTCAATCACAAAAATATGGACTACACAAAAATCTCACCACACACGGCACATGACTCACTAAGGACGGTCCCATTTCGACTCTCAAACAAAGCAAGTATTCATGAAGCCACAAGATATTAAGCATTAAGAACAAAGCGAACACAAGTCAAGAAAATGAGATATAGGCGTCACAAAACATGTTATCCAGCTAAGCAAGACATCATTAATAATTTTAAATCATAGAGAAGATACTACACATGCCAAAGCCTAAATATGCTACTATCAAACAAGTCAAGGACGCCTAGGTTCATCATTCTTCCTCCATTTTATTCCCTAAATTCCTAATCTACTCTAAAAAGAAACAAAAGTTACCCGGTTCAAACTACATCCCATGAAAAAGAACCGAAGCACAAAGAAAAACCACTGTGGATTATTGCTACAAAAAAAACATGTTTTTGGATTTTTCTATTTTTTAATTTTTTTAGACTTTAATCCCTTAAGAAAACTGTCCACAATATTCATCGTCGGGAAAAGTCCAAATTTTCTGCTTCTTTTTTTCCAATTTTCATTTTTTTTATTTTTCAAATATTTTTTTTTACATAAAAACTACTACTCTAAGAAAGAATACTACAACTAACCTAGGATAGCACAGAAAATCATCCAAACAATCTCCTCACTCCACACTTAAAATTGAGCAATGTCCTCAATGCACACTGTAAATAACAAGAGGGTAAAAGAGACTCCCTAGGCCAAATGCCGAAGCATTAGCAGTTCACGGGATACTTAGACTTCTCCCAGGTATGATCCTTTATGCGGGCACCCCACACTTAGTTCCAACCACATGACTCACTTTTGCACACTTCCTATGGCTTTGCTCTTTATGCTCAAAATCCTACAAAATAAAACAACACTACAAAAATAATACAATAAGAAAAAAAAATTAAAAATAAAAGAAAGCAGTAAAGTTGGGTTGCCTCCCAACAAGCGCCTCATTTAACGTCGCGGTACGACGTGAACCACTTTTTTCCTCCACCTCGAACTTATGAATTGAGCCCCTAATTGGCTTCAAGCTTTCTGTTATGCTCCCGGGACGATGAGACAAATTTAATTGGGCCAAGTAACCAATATCGCATTCTACACTTCTTGGCATTCGGATGAGGTATGTAATTCTCTCTCTCTGACACGACGAATTCAAGAATGTAACCACCTTGTTCCTCGTCCGTTGGCTCCTCCAAAGGCTCAGATAACTCAATTTCTATGTCTCATCCAAACACAATGTTGAAAAATATATGGAATGAGGACCAATACGCCCTAACTCTAGAATTGTATTACCCTTTACATCCTCATATTTACACACACTAGAGTTCCAACTATAATATTATCTACTTTCTCACATGACTCTAGAGTGCTTTCTTCAACATGGACATCATCAATAAAAGTATGGTCGAATGATTGACTCTCCACTTTTAGCTCCTCAATTTGGCGTATAAGTTCCGTTTCAGTTTCACACAACTCGAAACTATTTTGTTGGGCGTTAGACGCATAAACCTTTGCAATCAATTGAACTTCCAAGTCGTGAATACTAGTGCCAAATTTTTCGATCTCTTGTCCCAGTTCAACTCTTCCTTCTATTAAGTTTTTTACCCCATCTGTAATTTTGTCATGTTGAGCTTCATATATTTCTAATCGTTCAGCTTGTTCCATTAGCCAAGTTTGGCTCAAAATCTCCCACTTTTTAAAAAATTTCCTTTTGTTGGAACTCGCTCTCTTCATTCAATTCATCCATATTAGCCTTCATTCTTGTGATTGCTGCCCTCATTCTTTTCATATCTTTTTTGAGTTCATCCTGTTGCTCTGCTACTTGCCTCAGAATATCCCTAATATATGCATTACGTTCCATATCCTGCACTTCATTGCCCCTATAAAACTCACAAACACTGTTAGAAAGATCATAATAAGGGCTCAGAGAAGGATGAAAAGAATTAGGAGAGCCATCCCAATGGCCATCTTGACCACCACACATATTACAAATATTCCACTCAAAGGATTGAGATTGTGCGCACAACTCGCTCCCGGGAATATTCTGACAATTTTTTCGCCAGTGGGGTCCTCCACAATATGGACAAGGATCATCAAAATAAGAATAACCATCATTCGAATAACTTTTATTCCAAGATGCCATACTAAAACAAATAAAAAATACTAACTAAACTAAAACACAAAAATATGAATAGATAAAAAAATTTAAATGTCTAATCTAGAAAAATAGCTAATTTCTAAGCCCCGGCAACGGCGCCAAAAACTTATTGCGGCCAAACGCACACGCAAGTATACACGGTCGTCAAGTAATAAAGTGACTAAAAGTCGGATGTCGAACCCATGGGGACTTGTGATTAACTATTAACTAAATTAGACTATCCTAACTAACTAAACGAGAATTAAAACTAGAAGTATTTGATTCTAAACTAATTAAAATAAAATAAAAACAAATAATGAACTTTGGACAGAGGAAGAGTAGATTTTTATGTTATCAATGTTATGAAAACGATCTAGGGTTATGGGCTATCTGACAATCCTATTGTATTCTCTGATTGAATTGACTAACTAATTTATCTAGTTTATTGATTAACAGGGTTAATATTGCTCATAAGAATCTGTCGAGTTCTTACTCGCCTATTCAAGCTAACCTAACACCTATATTTATATGGAATTAGAACTAATAAGAACGCATTTATAATTCCTGTAAATCAACCAAGCAAGGCAATTAGGTATATGTCTATCCTAATTGCGAATCCGTTCCCCGATGTCCGGGTTCAAGAGCTTACTCTACTCAATCCTATATGCAATCTAGAATTCCCACTTTCGAGTTCAATTCTAGATTCGTAGATAGTATTTAATTGGTATTCAAGCAATCAAATAATTAAGAGCAAGATTGAATAAATAAACCAATACGATAAATCAACAAAGCAAAATCAATATTCGAATAACAATAGTCATGAAAGAACCACAACCCTAGAACGTGAAGTTTAGCTCCACATAGACATGGTAGCCGAACAATAAATCATACAAAGAAACATAAAAATTACTAAGTTAGGTGAAATTAAAGATGAAACCCGACCTCTATCACGGCTCCGTGCTCTTCCTTCGTCAAAAGTAACACTAAAAAATGTCCTCCTCTCTCAAAATAGGTTTAGGTTTGCTTTTATATGAGTTGGGGGTGTATTAGGGTCGAAATAACTGAGTCCTAGTCGAATTAGGACGTGTTTGTGTTTTGAGCGTCCAGGGCAGCGTGGGGCGTTGGGCCTGGCCCTCAATTTTTTAGCATTCTGTTTTGAGCGCCACAGGCAGCACCCTACGCTGCCTGTGGCCCTCAAATTTGCACTTTTGCCTTTTCTTCCCATTTTTCGCTCCAATTCGTGCATTTTCGTCCCAAATCGCATCCAAATAATTCCTACACATAGAAATACCACAAATGAGCACAAATCATCACATTATACATCCGAAATCTATGATACATGAGCATAATGTGAGACAATACATATCAAAATATGCATACATTAGGCCAAACATCAATGATGTAATTGTTATGTGCTAATAGTTGTGGGTGCTATGTACGCACGAGGTGACGAGAGTCCGTACGTAGCTAAAGCATGTTTATGTCCGGGTAGACTTAGGACTTTACCATATAATATTTGAATCATTAGAACTCATTCTGTTGGCTTAACTAATTGAAATTATAATTGAACTTGATTTGGAAATTACATATATATTAGGCTGAGCCTTATCACCTTGAGTTGTTGGCAAGTTATTTGAGTATCGGTATCGGTAAAAACACCTCAAACAACATCAAATTACTCGAAATTCATCGAATTCGAGCCTAAGTTTCCAAAAACTTCTGAAATACACTTTCGATAAAAACCCCAACCAAACCACGTCCGAATGACCTAAAATTTTACACACACATCCCAAATCACATAACGAAGCTACAATAACTCTCGGAATTCCATTCCGACCCTCGGATCAAAATCTCACCTATCAACCGGAATTCGCCAAAATACTAACTTCGCCAACTCAAGCCTAATTCTACGCCGGACCTCCAAAACCAATTCCGATCACGCTTCTAAGTCATAAATCACCCAACGAAGCTAACAAAATCATAAAAACTCCGATCCGAGCTCATATACAAATAAGTCAACTCTTGGTCAAACCTTTCAAATTCAAAACTTTCAACTGAGACTCTTCTTTCAAATTCATTCCGATTTTCCTGAAAACCAAAACCAATGATTTACATCAGTCATAATGCATTACACAGGGAAAGTCATGCTCGAGAACTGGCGATCAAAGTGCAAAAGCTCAAAACGACCGGTCGGGTCGTTACATCCTCCACCACTTAAACACACGTTCGTCCTCGAACGTACCCAGAGTTGTTCTAGAAGCCAACCAATAGCTGAATAACCTTACCAAGCATATACCCGGGGGTGATCCAACGTCACCCTATCTCATATAGGTCCGACAACACATTGCAACTGAAATTTCACAACCCAATCCAGCCCATAAGCCTTAGAACCACATTTCCACTTTCGAAACCGTTCACAGGATCAGAATCTCACATCTATACCCAGAATAAGCTCGAACAAGCTGTAATCACCCATACTTGCAATCTCCGGTGCAATTACAAAATATACCACATAACTCAAACACTCGTAGCGATAACTTCGGTTCACAGCAGCTGCCAACAACAATCGAATATTGGTAGAAAACCTCTTATCAACTAAAGTCTCATTCCAACACTTTCATATACTGCTAACGATAGATGAAATACGCGATAAACCACAACCATTCCTCAGATCGATCATTCACGAAGCCACTTCTCTTTTGGCAAATTCCATAGCAATTTTCGAGCCGAACCTCGATATTATCCTTCCAACAAGCTGAAATCAAATCTGTTCATATTTATTAATCATCCCAACGATCTCCTCTAATCCAACACACCACCCTGGTGACATGACATATCAATATAGGTCTAAGCCACAACTTGCATAATACGCGTACCAATAAGTAACGGTCTGAACATACTCAAATCATGAAAAATGACTCAAATGAAAGAGCTGTACCTCAAGCTCACGAGTACCATCACAACACAAGGCTGAGAACTCGTCTCACATCATAGAAATAGAACTCATGAACCTACCCCTAAAGGTCATATCTTCACATAGCCTCGCTACAATGCGCGATCCTATCCAAACACTGCTCCACATGAAACACCTCAAGTCATTATGCTAAAAATCGACAGCCACGCACAATTTGATGTCTGGAACCAAAGGAATTCATTACACCCACGGCAAAAACAAATAGCATATACCACGCAACCCGATAGGACATGAACGATACGCCATTCACTGAGCAACACCCAATTACTTCCCCGCTCGACTTCCACTATGAGACCCCATATGAATCGCACCATATGTGCCCATAACCAGCAAATCATAACACCTCGCAACACAGAAAGGTAACTCATGATCTCACCAGATTACTAATAAGCTCAATAATAGTCGAATCAACACATCCCTCAATAATACCCTTCGGAGCGAGCCAAGCCGACTCAAGATAGAACACTCACCCACACTGGCCTGCCCACGCACTCCTTATCAAGGAAACCTGAAGCTGCTCCTTCCACCTCTATAACTCTGCCGGTGCCATACGATACGGTGCCCGGCATCAAATCGACATTGAAATCAACAACCTTGCCCGGCGTCATGCCCGACCACAAGAAACGCATCTGAAAGGTCCCTCAACACTGGAACTGAATCAATGGTAGTAACCTCCGCACTGACATCCATCATGAAGGCCCAATTAAGAAAGGCAAGGCAATCCTTCCCAACCGACCGCTGGTTCTTCGAACGTAAGCCACTCTACTAGAACATAATTCGACGTACCTCGCCACTCAACCCATGGCATTTCTGGCATAGCCTACAACGCAATAGTCCAGAATAACCCAATGCGGAGACAACAAGTCTAGACCCCAATATCACATCCAAAATCTAACATACCAAACAAAGAAAGATCCACTCGGGTTTCCAAATCTCGGTAGTCACTAAACAGTGCCGATACACGCGATCCACAACCACAACATAGCCTAAACATGAGGACTCCCGATCTCCAACTCCGTATAGCACACGAATCATCGTACCTGATCCTAATTTCGCCGTCCAAAAGCATACCACACCTTAAATACCCCATCATTCCATGATAGATACTCTAAAATTTCCCTGTGCCACCAAGCAAACCCGAATATCACCAGTCGACCCAACAAGAAGGTGCCACAATACTACCGAAGTGCCATCAACTTAATCACATTGCCCTTTTTTTTCCTGAAACATATACTCTCGTCAAATCACTTCCAATTAGCAGTATCATTTCCTTAATCATCTGAGGCTACTCGTTGCCTAAGAGTTTTATGAACTTCCTTTCAGAACTGAACTGTAACTCATCTAGCCAAGAACTTCCATTGATCCCACTTTGAAGAAAAATCCTTACACATCCCATGCCTCTCACATTCGTAGAACATGCACCTCTCCAACCACGATAGAAATCAACAAGAACTTTCCCAATTCCGTTTGCACAAATTAAACTGCCATGACTGAATCTTTCTAACTAGACCAAGCTAAGGAAGCCATCAACACCCAAGAGCATTGTTGCAAAATACCTGTAAGAATTCATTACCTCGAACACGTACAAGGAATTACTCATATCCTAACCATACCGATTCGGTCTTCTATCAAGATACTTCATCCATCTAAATTTCCTTCTGTTTCATCCTCAACTTGATATTTCCTCTTGCTGTAGCACCACAATGCCTCAACCCAGGCTTACCACCCGAGACCTAAGCATAAACCACACTGTCTGAAACCCATAAGCCGCCGAATACTCTCTCAAATATTCCCAGAAACACCACATTTCAGAATACTTTACTCTGAAGAACTTCCTACGAATCTAAATCCGTTACCTTTACTTTCCTGATACTGATACATAAAATCCCATAATTAACATAGAAATACCACGAATCTGGACCTCTTCCGAGGAAAACACAGTTTCTAACCACACATACAACTTTGAAATACCCGATTGTTCCCTGTAGAATCTTTAACACGTTAGATCCATTCTTGAGAATCACTCACTCTTATTCAAAATGCAATTTACCTGATGCAACGAACAGAACCACCCGTGCCCTATTCGCACTCCGACACCGCAGAATGAAATCCTCATCTCAATACAACCGAGCAACTTCCTGCTCTATGCACCGAGCATTCTTTACCAATAACAACTCTAGACATTCCATGATTCTCTTTTCCCATGAAGCATAATATAACCTTTGTTGAAATCTTCCTTTACTCGAGCCACCCTCGATCTCAATTTCTGCAAGCCATAGCTAATTCACTCGCACGCCTCAAACTGGAACCAACGTAGCACATAACCGTGCAATCAACTACTCATAGCAGACTCCCCCACTTGGCTTGAAGCCATAGATCAAGATACACTCAATAACGCATAACACTTATACTCTATTGATGCCATAATACCATAGTAAGATTAGACTCAAATCCTTTGTAAGCTTGTGCAAACACAAATCATCTAGTACTTTAAATCTTCAGCAAACCTCGCAATAGTTAAACCCACTCTCTTAAGAGACCCAAAATTTCAAATTTCAACACTTACATTTCACCTGTACAAGAGATCTTCTAACAATCATATAAGGGTCACACCACTTCAGAACACTCCGCAGGAGATAAACCACCTGCTTCGCCTCAATATAACATTTCTGTATACCTTCCACCGTTATACACATTAGACAGTCACTTAGTCTTCCTGAGTCTGAACTCATACCTCAACACGAAATTTACTTCACTCACAACTGGAAAGCATGAAAAGATCCTTCACACGCCCATAACTCGGGGCTATACCTCAAATCACGATGGAATTCAAACACCTAATAGTTCTTCTATCATCCAGCAGACATTTCTCGTCACTTCCAAGTCATAAAGATACATCTCGTAGTACTAACATACTCATCACGTAGCTATCCAGCCGTCATTCCGACTAATAGGGGCAATACCGAACATATAAGTTCAAAACACTTGCTCACATAATCAGCACCTCGATGCTCAAGCCATAGGCAAAGACTCGGTCTCAAGTCCTTCAGACCGGCCTAACATCAACTCACAGAGATCACATCTCGTCCCTCGATCAGGGAATCACAAGCCATCAAGGCACATCGGATACTGAGGGCTCATGCGCACATACGAATGCGTGGAAGGAATTTCAAGAGTTACTTTTCAAACTGAATCAAGGACGCACGATAAGATTCTAAGAATGTGAAGTTTTCCTAAAATTTCTGCAGCCTCCCGAGGATAAATACAGACGTCTCCGTACCGATCCGCGAGACTCTACTAAACCTGCTCATGACTCGTGAGACCTATGTAACCTAGGCTCTGATACCTACTTGTCACGACCCAAATCCCGCTCCGGTCGTGATGGCGCCTCTCGTGAAGACAAGTCCAGCCAGACCATTACCAAACACCTCTTTTAAGCAATTAAACAGTTCCTAAGCAGTTTAAATATGTTTTAATGATATAAATTAGCGGAAGTACAACCCAACACAGCCCTAATCGGGGTGTCACAAGTCACGAACATCTATTTGAGTGTGAATATAGTTCTACAAGGTTTAAAAAATACACGGAACAGGAACAATAAACAAAAGAGAGAGAAGCGGTGCTGCGAACGCTGGCAGTCACCTCGCTAAACTCCTATAGCTCTGCCTCCAATCAGCCAAAACCCGCTACCAGGTGAATAAATACCTGCATCTGCACACAAGGTGCAGGGAGTAAAGTGAGTACTCCAGTAAATAACAACTGAGCAGTAAGAAAATCACGTAAAGCAACCAACATGCTGTATAGAAGCAGTGTACAATCCTTTGAGAAAAACAGTGAAACTGTGAAATCTTTAGAAATATCTTGGCTCAGTTTAAACCTCTTTTGAAAATGATCTTTTCAACAGCTATGAAATGATTTCAAACAGTTAGTGCCGATAAACACAGAAAATCCGCCTCTCGGGCACAAATACCACATAACAGGTAAAATGACAAGCAAATATGAAAGATGAACACATGAAAGTTCGCCCCTCGGGCAATATCTCAGAACAGTACCAGCCCCTCGGGCTACCTCACAATCACTCGTATCAGCCCCTCGGGCTACCTCACCATCACTCATATCAGCCCCTCGGGCTCACTCTCAGCATAGTATCAATCACTCAGAACAATGGGTACACGCGCTCACTGTGGGTGTGCAGACTCCGGAGGGGCCCCTTACGGCCCAAGCGCTATATCAAGCCACCTCGTGGCATCATCACTTGGCACTCGACCTCACATCACTCGACACTCGGCACTCGGCCTCACATCACTCAAGCCACCTCATGGCATATAAATATATCTCAGGCCCTCGGCCTCATGTCACTCAGCATATCCTCACATATGGCCCTCGGCCTCACTCATTCCAAAAATCATCACAAGCCTCTCGGGCATTTGTAAAACAGTAGTCCTCAGCCCAAATCATCATTTAGAACTATCATTTAAGTTTGAAATCTGAGTAAAAGTGGCTGAGTTTGTAAAACAGTAGATATCAACAGGATTGAGTTCAAGTAATGAGTCAAAACAGTGAGGAAATAGTGATAAAAATCCCCGAAGGGTTCAAATAATTGGCACGAAGCCCAAATCATGATAATAACAAATAAGTTTTCAGTCAAATACGCAGTAATATCATCAATCGGGCTGGACCAAGTCACAATCCCTAGTAGTAAACGACCCCACGCTCATTATCAAGCGCGTGTCTCATCTTAATATAGCACTACGATGTGCAATCCGGGGTTTCAAACCCTCAGGATATCATTTACAATCATTATCACCTCGAACCGGCGAAATTTCTAGCTCGCGACGCCTTTGCTCCACAAATCGGCCTCCACGCGCGTCGAATCTACCCAAAATCAGAGCGAATACATCACAACATGCTAAGGGAACAAAGCCCAAGCGAAAACAATCAATTACGGGCATAAATCCCGACATTACCAAAACCCGAGCCCCCGAGCCCACTTCTCGAAACTAAGAAATTTTTATATCATTAGATTCCTTATCTTCCCACGGGTTCATACAAATCAAAAGTTCTCAATTCCGACCTCAAATGGTCCTTCAAATCCCAATTCAAAAGTCCAATTTCTCAGGCCCTAGTTCTTCAATTTTAGGCTTAGTTTCCATGAATTTCTAGGTGGATTTCACAATATAATCAAGTTTTAAGACCAAGATTCTTACCTCAAGTCGATTCCTCTTGAATCCTTGTTTCATCTCCTCCAAAAATCTCCAAAAACGAGCAGCCATGGGTGAAAATAGACCCAAAATCGCAGACAGGGTGACTTAAAAAATTCTGCCCAGCACTCCAAATCCTTCTGCGCGATCGCGACCAAGTCCACGCGATTGCGAAGCACAAATTTCCAAGGCTTCAAAAATACTTAATGCGAACGTGATGCTCCCTGCGCGAACGCGATGCTCTTTTTACCAAACTTACGCGAACGCGGACCAGCCTATGCGAACGCGGAGAACAAATCCCCTGGGTCCCCAAATCCTTATACGCGAACGCGTACACACAACCGCGATCGCGAAGCTTCCACCTCCAAAACTACGCGAATGCGAACCTATCACTGCCAACGCGAAGAGCAAACCTGGGCCAATGCAAAATCCCTCTACGCGATCGCGAGGGACTTCACGCGATCGCGAAGGCCATTTCTTCTGCAATAGCTGAGATGAAAATCCGCAACTCCAAAATGCCAAAAATGGTCTGATTGACCATCCGAAACTCACCCGAGGCCCCCGGGACCTCAACCAAAAACACCAACACGCCATAAAACCTCATTCAAACTTGTTCCAATCATTAAAATACCTCAAACAACATCAAATTACTCGAAATTCATCGAATTCGAGCCTAAGTTTCCAAAAACTTCCAAAATACACTTTCGATCAAAAACCCAACCAAACCACGTCCGAATGACCTGAAATTTTACACACACATCCCAAATCACATAACGAAGCTACATCAACTCTCGAAATTCCATTCCGACCGTCGGATCAAAATCTCACCAATTAACCGGAATTTGCCAAAATACTAACTTTGCCAATTCAAGCCTAATTCTACGCTGGACCTCCAAAACCAATTCCGATCACGCTCCTAAGTCATAAATCGCCCAACGAAGCTAACCAAATCATAAAAACTTTGATCCGAGCTCATATACAAATAAGTCAACTCTTGGTCAAACCTTTCAAACTCAAAACTTTCAACTGAGACTCTTCTTTCAAATTCATTCCGATTTTCCTGAAAACCAAAACCAACGATCTACATCAGTCATAATGCATTACACGGGGCAAGTCATGCCCGAGAACTGGCGATCAAAGTGCAAAAGCTCAAAATGACCGGTCGGGTCGTTACATTTACATACCAGTACAATTCAAATGTACTGACGTCCCTTTTGCCCGGGGCCTGCATCTCACAATGTAGGTAATGATTTACAGGTCGACGATGCAGAGCGCTAGGATTCTCGTACCAGCTATTTGGTGATCCCAAGTTCTTTCGGGGCATTATCATTGCTTTACAGCCTTTCAGTATTTACAGATAGTTAGTGCTTTCAGTACTTCAATAGAGGCTTCATAGACTTGAGTAACAGTTAGACAGAGTCTCAGGCTTTTCATGTTAAGCTATGTTGGCTACAAATATGTTTCAGAATTGTATTAGTATTTCCGCACTTTGATTTATCTCATTCAGACTTTCAGTATATCAGCATGTGTTAGTTTATCTTCCGCATTCAGTATGTTATGATATCACATGTTGATTCAGCCAGCCAGTTGGTTCGCTCGGACACATGTTGTCAGGCACCGAGTGCCGTGTTACGTCCAGGCCCAGGTTCGGGGCATGATACCCACCACGGCTGCAGTCCATTTAGTGCGGTCCGGGGTGGAAAAGATCAGAGAGATGCAATTTTGGAAGATCAAGCACTACGGTCCGCGGTAGATTCTTCGCGGCCGCAGTAGCCCCATCACGGCCGTAATCCATTTTGTGCAGTCCGTGGTAAAGGGATTCAGAGAGCTGAGAGTTTGGAAGATTGGAAGCCACTACGGCCGCAGTCCATTTTGTGCGGACCACAGTGAAACTACCGCGGCCGCGGTGCATTTTATGCGGTACGTGGTGGCCAGAGCCTGAGAAATGAAGCTAAAAAGCCTCACTGCGGCCACGGTGCATTTTTCGCGGTCCATGGTACCTCCGTCAGGGGTATTTTTGTCCAGAAAATTTGGCCTTGTATAAATACTTCTTTTTCAAATTTTTAGGTTATCCAATTTGTAGCTGAGCATGTGAAGGCCGCTTTGGACCTATTTTGAGTAATTTTGTGGCTAGTTGATCATTGAATCTTTAATTCTTAGCTTATAAACATATTATATGGGTTATTCTTCATCTAATTATCTGTTTTCTTCCATTATTATGAGTAGCTAGACCCATTAGCTAGGGTTGTGGCTGAACCCTAGTTTGAGTATTTGATGGGTCTTGTGTTTTAATGCTTAGATGTTTATGGTTGATTGATATTTGGACTGATTTGTGTTTTCTATGTTGAATTAGTGGTTGCAAACACTAATTTGTGTCTTTTTGACTTGGGCTCTTCTTAAGAAAGAGAGTTTGAGTCTAGGAAAATTAGTCCAACGAGGAATTAGGGTGTATTCAAGAGATTGATAGCCCCAATTAAAGGGTTAAACCTATAGATAGTAATACCCGACTTGAGCCTATATTGCTTGAACAAATCTTGACACCTAATTGGTCTTGAGAAAGTCAATATAGGGCAAAGTCACTCAAGCTACCGAGAGGTATAGAGTGACACTTTTCGTGCATTGATTATATCGCAATCCCCAACATAACATATTTGCCTTAAGCTTTAGAACCCGTTAAATATTCACCTAGGAGAAAGTCACTTCCCTAGTGCCTCGTTATCCATTTAGGAAACCTTTCAAGTACTTAATCTTAGTTTAATTTAGTATCTCATTAGTATAAAATTAGAATTAACAAACGAACAATTATGATTCGAAGTGTAATTAAGAGCACTACGCATTGCTAATTTAGATAGGAATCCAAATCCCAATCAACCTAGCTCCTTGTGGATTCGATCCCGACCATCTCGAGTAAAAGCTGCTTCGACCGCTCTTGCCACTTTGTAGTGGTGTAGGGTTGGACTCGATTACTTTTTGGTACTGTTGCCGGGGAGCTAACGGTTTTGGCTATCTATCTAAACAGTTTTGTGTATTATTTTTCTTTCCATTCTGTGATACTAATTTGTGTATGACGCCAATTCAGGTACCAAAATGGCGACAAACAACAATGACCCTCTTGGAAACGTGATCCCGGGGGAGGAGGTTAATGATAGCGGAGGTGATGAGGTGCCTCTAGTACCTCAAGCACAATAGAGAGGCCGACCGACAAATGATAATATTCCAGACCCTCCCCCGCTACCTCCAAGAGTGGCTCCTCGGGTGCTTCCCAACCAAGGATATGCTAGTGCAATTGTCCTACCCCGGATTCGGGCAGGCAATTTTCAAATTACAAATGTGATGCTAACCTTGTTGGAGCAGCGAGGGTATTTCACAGGTGCTCCCCATCAGAATGCTTACAAGCACCTTAAGGGTTTCGTGGATACCTGTTCGGGGAGCAAGCAAACAAATATGTTTGAGGATGCACTTCGGTTGAGACTATTCCTTTTTTCATTGAGAGGGAAGGGTTTGGACTGGCTTGAACGGCTTCCCAACCATTCCATCACTACTTGGGATGAGTTGGAGGATAAATTCATTGCAAAATTTTTCTCACCGGGGCACATGGCAACTTTGAGAGATGAAATCTTAGCCTTCAAACAGGAGCCCAACGAACCATTGCATGAGATATGGGAGAGATATCAGACTATGGTAAATGAGTGTCCCAACAATAATATGACTGAGGCGATGATACAACAGACATTCTACCGGGGCATTAACACCACTAATTAGTGCATAGTGAACCAACTCGCTGGGGGCAATTTCATGAATACGCCATATGATGAGGCTAATTCAATATTGGATGAGATGGCTGACACGTCCTCTGCTTGGCAAAGTAGGGAAAATGTGCCACAGGGTGACCCCACAGTCATTCACTTGCACAAGGAGCTCCTGAACAAAAGTTCTGGGTTATATCCCCAACAGAGTCGCCAGAGCTGTCACACCTCCTTTTTACACACCCGAGGGGTATAAGGGAGTTTTTTCAATTAAAGTGATATTATTCCGGGACCTCGAACACAACTTCCAAATTTCAGAGAATTTGATGGCTGTTTTTCGTTCATTTTTGGCTTTTTCTTTTCGAATTGTTTTGGAGGTGAGTCTCAATAATTCCTTGAATTATACACTCTATTCCCACTTCAATTTATTCCAACTCACATGCAAAATAACCTTTTGTAACGCACGAGGAATTTGCTGAAGAAGATGACTGTTTAGCACTTGGCCTTAGCGGCTTCCCAAGGGATTTGGGTTTTAGAAGACTGCTATTTTTTTAGCTTTCTATAGGAATTGTTCGATCCTCTCTTTAGCTCCCTGCTGTGCCGTTTTATGTTTCTTTTTAGTCTAGCTTCTTTTCCGAAAATGGCCGTTCTGCACCTTTTAAAATGGTGTTGCCTTCTTCTGAGAAAATGGGGTGTTGTTATTTTATTATACTGCTGCTACATGAAGAAGAAGCTACTGGGAAATTATTTTTGTCTCTTCTTCATATGAAAAACAGCGAATCATTAGGGTTTTTTTGTAGGAAATAAGTTGCAATGGTTGAAGTTTCTTTTTCTAAGGAAAATGGTGATGGAGAGCTCTCTTTTAGGGGTGTGTGCGACTGATATTTTATGGAAGAGAGAATGAGTGAGGGGATAGTGGGTAGATGAGTGGGGAACATGAGTGGGGAAAGTGGGGGAAATGGGTAGTGAGTGGAGAAAGTGGGGGAAGTGGGTAGTGAGTGGAGAAAGTGGGCAAGTGGGAAGTGAGTGGGAAAAGTGGGAGTAAATTCAAACATGGTCAAAAATTAGGTGCTCACAACATGTCCCTCTTTGCTTGGAAACATGAAGAGTTTTCAGGCAAAGACAAAGTGAGCCGTGTGACTAATTTTTGATCAAGCCGTTATAAAAGATAGGGTGTAACTGAGTCCTGATTTTGGACGTCCTACATATTCCGGGTTATAGGGAATCAGGTCGCGTGTAGTTCAAGGAAAAGGATGGAATGCTGAGTTGAGGAGTCGAGTGAGGTTTCGTCGAGGCTCCGGTCCACGGTCCCGTTATTACATCAAAAAATCAAAATTGAAAAAGACTAACTAAGCCTATCAGCTACAAGTTACAAGATTCCTATCTATGCGTCTTTTGAAGCTTGATCTTGAGTCTTGGTTGGTTCTTCATGCGAACTATGATCTGAATCTTGATGCTTGTTAGCTGTAGGTGTTGGTTCAACCTTCTTCAGCTTTTCCAGATCAAGACGGGTCATGCGAAGCTTGTGACTTTAATCACATCTTGAACAGTCTGCATCTTTCTCCGCGTCTGCACTTCAAGTTCACTTTTGTTCTTCTTCTTATTCTTCTTTTTCTTTATTCTGGATTGAGACTCATTCTTTTGGTCGTCTCGAACTCTGTGCCTCGAGGTAAAACCTACTCCGACACCAAAACAAACAAACGAACGAAATTTTTCTGCCCTAGTTTTCACTGGGAAAATTTCGTGAGTTATTGTAACAAAATTCTAAACTACTTCTTTATTGAAAGCGATAGAACTCAAGATTGTGTGTCCTTGGGAAAAAGGGATTGGGGAATGAAGCCCTATATCTATACTAAAAGTCAACTAGGGAGTGGAGACCTTATGTTGGAAAAACGACTAGGGAGTGGAGACCCTATGTCTAAAATAATCTCAACTAGGGAGTGGAGACCCTATGTTGTAAAAGGCGACAAGTGAGAATAGAGGCCCTATGTCTAAAATCTCAACTAGGGATTGGAACCCTATGTTGGCAAAAGGCGACTAGGGAATGGAGGCCCTGTGTCTAAAATCTCAACTAGGGATTAGAGCCCTATGTTGGCAAAAGGCGACTAGGGAATGGAGGCCCTATGTCTAAAATCTCAACTAGGGATTGGAGCCCTATGTTGGCAAAAGGCGAATAGGGAATTGAGGCTCTATGTCTAAAATCTCAACTAGGGATGGAGCCTTATGTTGGCAAAAGACGATAAAGGAATGGAGGCCCTATGTCTAAAATCTCAACTAGGGATTGGAGCCCTATGTCGGCAAAAGGCGACTAAAGAATGGAGGCCCTATGTCTAAAATCTCAACTAGGGATTGGAGCCCTAATGGTTGCAAAAAGGCAACTAGGGAATGGAGGCCCTATGTCTAAAATCTCAACTTAGGGATTGGAGCCCTAATGTTGGCAAAAGGCGACTAGGGAATGGAGGCCCTATGTCTAAAATCTCAACTAGGGATTGGAGCCCTATGTTGAAAAAAGGCGACTAGGGAATGGAGGCCCTATGTCTAAAATCTCAACTAGGGATTGGAGCCCTATGTTGGCAAAAGGCGACTAGGGGATGGAGACCCTATGTCTAAAAATCTCAACTAGGGATTGGAGCCCTATGTTGGCAAAAGGCGACTAGGGGATGGAGACCCTATGTTTAAAATCTCAACTAGGGGTTGGAGACCCTATGTTGGCAAAAGGCGACTAGGGGATGGAGACCCTATGTCTAAAATCTCAACTAGGGATTGGAGCCCTATGTTGGCAAAAGGCGACTAGGGGATGGAGACCCTATGTCTAAAATCTCAACTAGGGATTGGAGCCCTATGTTGGCAAGAGGCGACTACGGGATGGAGACCCTGTGACTAAAATCTAAACTAGGGATTGGAGCCCTATGTTGGCAAAAGGCGACTAGGGGATGGAGACCCTATGTCTAAAATCTCAACTAGGGATTGGAGCCCTATGTTGGCAAAAGACGACTAGGGAATGGAGGCCCTATGTCTAAAATCTCAACTAGGTATTGGAGCCTATGTTGGCAAAAGGCGACTAGGGGATGGAGACCCCGTGTCTAAAATCTCAACTAGGGATTGGAGCCCTATGTTGGCAAGAGGCGACTAGGGAATGGAGGCCCTATGTCTAGAATCTCTACTAGGGATTGGAGACCCTATGTTGGAAAAGCGTAAAAGTAGAGATTGGGGTCCTAAGCTACCATTTTTTTTAATTTTCTTCTTATCTTTTTTTTTCGTTTCAATTTCTTTTTTTTTTATTTCACGGAATGAGTAAATGCGAGAAAAACTTGGAGGGGACTTCCCTTTTTATGGATTGGTGCTGCAAAGCTGTTTCTAGCACTTGCGCACTTCTTTTTCCTTTTTGGTTGCACCTGCTTCTTGCACGGTTGCTTTGGATTGCACCTGTTTCAAATTTTCAAACAAAGAACAATTGTTAGTTTGAAATGGTGGTTGGTTTTGTGGCCTTGATTATTTTTTGATCACTTGATCTCGGTCCAACTTTTGGCGAGAACCCTGCTACTTGCTGGCTTTTCTGAAGATTGATCTCTCTCCTAAGATCGAGGAACTCAACTTTCCAAAATTTCTCATGACGGTTCACCCGTATGGGGCTTTGGTCTTTTCACCTTATTCTGCCTCTAGGGGCTTTTGACATTGGATTTCTTTTATTTTCAATAACTTTGATTTCAGAGCATCGGCCATCATGGCCAGTCGGTATCAACTTGATGCACCCGCTGAGGCTGGGTACTTTTCTTTGGAATTGGGTTTATTAAACAGAACCCTGTAAAACCAATCTTGCCACTTTTTCTTTTTATTAGTTTCAGAACAGAGTTAGACCGAAAGGGATTCAAAGAAAAGTAAACAAAGGACAAGAAAGTGAATTTAAGGAGAAGTGTCCCTTTCGGGGAGGAAAGAAGGATTTATCTGGAGTGCATGCAGACTTCAATAGACATGACATGCTTCTTGGACTGGATGCCTGATCTGCACAACTATCCAACTTCTTATAAACCCATTGCGACCCATGTTTTAAAACCGAGAAACCTTGCCAAGACTCTTTCAGTGCCGATGGTGGTGAGGGATTTCTTCTTTTCTTTCAACGGCGCCCTTTGCGGGTTTTCGCCAATCGACCTCTCTCATTTCTCTTCTCACCGTCGCCTTATAGTGCTCTTTACGAGTTTTCACTAACGAGACTCTCTCATATTCAACTTCTCTGCTCACCGTCGACTTATGGTGCCCGTTGGTTTTCACCGATAAGACTCTCTCATTTTATTTCTCTCATCTTGATTGCATCGGATCCAAACAACCGCATTCTCCGGTTTTGAACACCTTATACCGATTGATCGGAAGGACTTGAACAAGGTTTGGGGTAAAAAGAATTTGGATAGAATTACAACTTTGGAACAATTCAGGCGGGATCATCGCCGAACCGTTATAACATCTGCCCCAGTTTTACTTTTTGGGGAAAATTGGATTTTTGTTTTGGTGTGACTGAACCCCGGAGAGAGGCTACCTACGTATCCTTTCGAATCAAGTCGAACGTAGTTCAGGGAAACATTGTTTTTGATTTTC
>NW_017670797.1:337938-343311 GCF_001879085.1 Nicotiana attenuata
AGGCTACTACGTATCCTTTCGAATCAAGTCGAACGTTAGTTCGAGGAACTATTGTTTTTGTATTTTTCTTTTGTTTTTCTTGTTTTTGTTTTCGTCTTTTCCTTTTCTTTTCTTTTTCTTTCTCCTTCATTGTTTCTATTTCTATTTTCCTTTTTCCTTCTTTTTTTTCTTCTTTCTTTTTTTTTCAATTTTCTTTGTCCTTTTCTTTCCTTTTCCTTTTTTATTTTTTTATTTTATTTTTATTTTTCTTCTTTTCTTTTTTCTTCATTTCATTTTTTCAATAACATTTCCAGGTTGCAAAGAGGGTAATCAAAGAATGGGAGCCGGCTAAAAAGGGTTTGCAAAGGGTTGATAGTGTTTGGGTAGCGAGAATGAAAGCCTTCGTCATCCCAACCGAAGAATATTAGAACTATACGGAGGATCCAACATAGTACCTTTTCACTGCATTTGCATTGACAGTTGTTTTAGGGACATTTTCTTCGATGTGTGCCAAGTTCAACGCACTCTTTTGGCGGTAATGTTGTTGTAATGTATAGACCTTTCCAATTCTGGAACCAATTTTCCTTCAGTTGTTCCAACTCTTTGTTTTATTTCCTTAAACTTTATCCTCATTGGGATCTGATCCTTGATTCATCATTTCGAGGTCTACCAGCTTTCAGGATCCGGGCATGAAGTCTGCAAGCATGTCATGTTATTAAAATTTGCATTTAACAGAACTAAAAAGAGAATAAGAAAGAAAGATGACCAGATTAAGAAAAGAGACATTCCTGGACAATAAAATATTTTCATTTGATTTGTGATTTTTGATTTTTTCCTTCTTTTTTTTTATTTTGAAGATAGAAAGGTTTACATGAAAAGCAAGATAATAAAGTAAAACATCCGGATCACACCCTGAGATAATTCGGATGTAGAAAGGATAGCAAGACTGGCTACCGAGACTCCCGTCTGATGGAGAACTTTCAGGCTTGGCAACCATTTCTTGGCTTTTCTTCTGTCTCGGCAATGGCTGCAATGGCCTTCGGTGCTGGATTAAGTTCCTCATCTTCACAAATCATTCCAATTATTGGCTCGTTGTTGTGGGCAGGCAACAGATTGTTCATCACATCAGGAGCATCTTCATCCCAAAAAATGATTCTTTCAGCTTTAATCAAATCCTCAACTGCCCTTTTGAGGGTCCAACAGTCCTCTGTACTGTGTCCCACTGCTCAAGAGTGGTATTCACATATAGCATCAGCTCGGTTCAAGGGGGACTCGGGGTTCGGCCGGTTCAGGGCCAGTGGCTGCAATAGATTTAGCCTGATTAACTTTTGGAACAAGTTTGAATACGATTCACCAATAGGGGTGAACTGATTCTTTCTGAAAGGCTCTCTTGGGCGAGGATTGTATTGGGGATCATTTGGTTGAGGATTATATGGAGCTTGGTAAGGATGGGCATTTCTGGGTGGTGGAGCTCGATTTTTTGTATAATGTTGTGGCCGCGGGTAAGGTTGCGCGTTCATCACTGCATAGGGAGGCAGTGCCACGGCATAAGCAGCATCTTGAAGGGGATAATAGTGTGGTGGGACGATAGGAGGTACATATGATTGGCTGAATGACCTGCGGGCCCCCTCGAGCTTGAGACCATCATGACTCCCTCTTCACTCCCATTTCTGTTTATCAAACTCTCCGAACCATTCTGAGCAGACTGTGATGTGGCCTTAAAAGCAGCATGACTCAAGATTCGACCTATTTTTAAACCGTTTTAAACCATTTCCCCGATTTTGATAGCCTCAGCAAATGGCTTACCCACAGCAGACATCATGTTCTGGAAGTAGTCAGCTTCTTAGGCATGCAGAAAAACCGTGACCATTTCAATTTCGACCATTGGAGGCTTTACCCTGGAAGCTTGCTCACGCCATTTGATAGCATATTCGCGGAAGCTTTCCGCGGTTTTCTTTTTCAAATTGGACAAAGTGTTTCTGTAGGGAGCGATGTCCACATTATACTGGAATTGGCGGACAAAATCTCGGGCCATATCATCCCACACGTGCCAATGAGCAATTTCTTGATCCGTATACCATCAGAAGCGATTCCGGTGAGGCTTTCCCCAAAATAGGCCATTAGTAGCTCCTCTTTTCCACCAGCACCCCTCAACTGGTTACAATATCGTTTCAGATGAGCGACCGGGTCTCCATGCCCGTCGTACTTTTCAAATTTTGGCATTTGGAAGCCAACTGGCAAGTGGACATGGGGAAACATATAGAGGTCAGAGTATGAGACACTCTTTTGGCCACTCAGACCTTGCATGTTTTTCAGGCTTTGTTCCAAGCTCTTCATCTTCCGAACCATTTCCTCCTGCCCAGGATTTTTAACAACCTTTTCTTGCTCCACCGAGAGGTCATATTGCGGAGGTTGAGTGAAAAAGTGTGGGGTCACATATGTTATTTCCGGTTGAAGCTGTGGACCCTTAAAGATGAACGTTGGAGGCGGTGCCCTTGAAGCCGGTGCCTGGGGGCGAACCACAGAAGGCATGCCAGGATCATTAGAGGGCATTAGAGGGTGCCCGCATGGGATGAGCGGGTTGGGAACAGGGGCATTGGTAACCTCACCTGACCTGGGGATCAATTCAGGTAACCCAGGGATTGCACATGGCGGTTCCCTACCATTAGACCAGGCGTCCCACATTTCCCATATGCGGAGATGCAACATCTTATTCTCTTCACCAGCTGCTGATTCTAGCTGCAGAATAGCCGATGTTGGGCTATCCTCGGGACCGATGATTGATAGACTGCTTGCGGAGGCCATCTGTGCCTTTGGATTTTGTGAAGGAGGGGAGGCTAGACTACCAACAAAACCAACCACCAAAACCTGGCTAGTTTGCACATCCAACAACCTTGTTAGTTTTCAAACATATAACATATAGGAAATCGCACGTTGGGATGCAATGCACCTAACAGTTAAACGCTTCTACCGTGTGTTTGAATGGTTGCATGTTTCATCTCGGCCTTAACTAGCCCTTTTCACTCTGTACCTCTTTTCTTCATTTCGCCTCTCTTTAATCACTCTTGATTCTTTCTTTCATCTCGTTTTTGCCGCTCTTTTATTTTGCACTCTCTTATTTTTTTTTGTCACTCTTTTATTTTTTGTCTTTTTTTTCCCACTCTTTTCTTTCTTTTTCACTCAATTTTTTTTTTCAGTTTATTTTATCACTCAACTAATTTTATGGCTATGATCGAATCCGATGGGGATTGCCTATGTATCATGACCCCGCATGAATCAGATCTTTGCGTAGTTCGGGAAAATTGGGAATGGAGTAAGTAAACTAACTTTTTTTGTTTTTACTTTTTATAAAACTCAGACCATGAAAGCTTTACGGCAAAAGAAAAACATTTTTGATTCTCTTTTTTTTCTCTTTTTTTTTATTTCGATTTTTTTTTTTTATCTTTTATTTTTTGAAAGAAAGACTTCTAAAAATTCCTTTTCTTTTGATTGGAACTTTGGGAATTTCAAAAGTAAAAGAAAATATTTTTTGCTAGAATTTTCATTTGTTTTAATCTTTTTCTAAGGAAGAAAGAAAAATATTTTTGGATTTTGAATGTTGCCTCTTAATTTTTGAAAGAGGAACTTTCTAACAAAAATGTTTTGAATTTTTGATCTTTTTATTTATTTACAAAAGTACTTCTAAAGAAAAGCAAAAATATTTTGGACTTCAAATGTTTTTTCAACTTTTTTTCTTTTTGTTGACATTTATGAAAGAAATAATTTAAAAGAAGGAAAAGAATTTTTTTTCTCTCTTGTTTTCTGGATTTAATTTTTTTGGTTTTTTTTAATTTTTGAAAAAATACTTCAAAATAAAGGAAACCCGTATTTCAGATTTTTATTCATTTTAATTTTCCTTTTTATTTCTTTTTCCATATGAAGAAAGAATGAACTATTTTTGAGTTTTAAAAACTTCTTTTTTTTATTACTAATTTTCTAAGGAAGAATTCTAAAGAAGGAACTAGAAGAAAATATTTTTTGGATTTTTTTTTTGGAAAATTAGGGCCGGAACCGATGAGGTTTGCTTACGTATCTCACATCCGGTGAGAGTCAGACCCGTATAGTTCGGTCAGTTTTGACGGAACAAAAACAATACTAAATATTTTATTATATTTTTTTTTAAAAACAAAAATTTCTTTTCTTTTTTTTTTCAAAATTTGTTCCGGTACTGTTTGGACATCGGGTTTTTCAGAACAGGTAATTATCTCTCTAGCCCTCAAATTGATTTTTCTTTTTCCCAACTTTTCTCCTATTATTCATAAGCCGGTCAACATGCAAATCTGAAGCAAATAAATGCACAAGTAGCAAGTAGAATGCATCAGGATGGTCTTTTTATTTTGGGTGCACCTGTCCTAGACAGACCCAACCCCTGTGTTGAGTCTCCAAAGTCAAATGCACGTGATGCAAACAAACGTTCCTACTAGGGATCCGGCATGAGGCTTTGTAATACTAGGTTTAAAACCTGGGTGTATTGTTCTAGACCCGTGTACCCGAACGGACAACTCGAGTCGGGGGGAGGGGGGCTATGTACCGAGAATGAAAAGGCCATCCGGCTTTGTAACTTTTCCGAGCCTCTTTCTTATTTCAAGGTATGACAGTAACAGAAAGAGGAATCACGCCAGCGCGCACATCCCCGAAGATGAGAAGAGAAGGGTTTCGTAACAGTTTATATATAATTCAAATAATATCAAAGCGGTAAAAAGCGGCATTTAGCACATTAGGCCCAAACATGCAATAAAAATCAAATAATAAATAAAATCCAATTATAAAAGTTATTCTAAGCTCGAATTCTTGAACCCTGAATCGGAAGTTCTGAGTTTTTATCCCCAGCAGAGTCGCCAGAAGAAAATTCATAAAAAGGGAAGTCCCCTCCAAGTTTTTCCCACATTTACTCATTCCGTGAAATAAAAAAAAAGAAATTGAAATGAAAAAAAAAAGATAAGAAAAAAATTCAAAAAAAAAATGGTAGCTTAGGACCCCAATCTCTACTTTTACGCTTTTCCAACATAGGGTCTCCAATCTCTAGTTGAGATTTTAGACATAGTGTCTCCATTCCCTAGTCGCCTCTTGCCAACATACGGCTCCAATCCCTAGTTGACATTTTAGACATGGGGTCTCCATCCCCTAGTCGCCTTTTGCCAACATAGGGCTCCGATCCCTAGATGAGATTTTAGACATAGGGTCTTCATCCCTAGTCGCCTCTAGCCAACATAGGGCTCCAATCCCTAGTTGAGATTTTAGACATAGGGCCTCCATCCCCTTGTCGCCTTTTGCCAACATAGGGCTCCAATCCCTAGTTGAGATTTTTAGACATAGGGCATCCATCCCTTAGTCGCCTTTTGCCAACATAGGCTC